>NW_015403448.1:0-3256 GCF_001527695.2 Protobothrops mucrosquamatus
AAGGGGGAGGGAGGGAAAAATGGCTTTAGCTAGGTCTTTGACCGATTCAGTGCATACACAATTCAACAAGAGGCATGTTTTGAAAGAAAAGAACTATGACAATATTTTGGGAAGCTACCTTTAACCATCCACTATAAAGCTATGACACTTTTTGAACAATCCTAGGTGCATTAATTATAAAAAATAATCCTATACATACGTTTATGTTGGTATTTCAAGTATTCTCAAAGTCTTCAATTACAGCAAGCGAGCCCTCCATATTTACAGTATACACAGAGATCCCCTAATGGATGCTTTAAATAACCTTTGCAGATCAAGGCAGACTTGGCCAATTTAATGTGTCTGTAGACATATTTGTTTGCACCCAGAAACTCCCCTGTACTTTCCATGAGTATGTGGAAAATCTTGGTAACAGACTCAGGTAAGCCGCATTTTTACTATTTGAATCTGCTACTATAAGAAGGAAAACAGCAAGGAGTGTCTTTGGTTTTAGCTTGGTGTACTGTGCAAGCCCACCTTTCTATGAACCATGGCATTATGGTTTGTTCAAAGTAATGGAGTCGGCTTGCTGTTGATTCAGGCAGAAGTGCAAACTGATTCACAATATCTTCTTTGCATGTATCATGTAGAGATAAATTGCCCTTATATTATTTATTAAAATTATATTCTGGCTTTCTATCAAAGCGGCTATCCTCCATTAATAATAATAATAATAATAATAATAATAATAATAATAATAATAATAATAATAATAATAATAATAATAATAATAATAATAATAATAATAATAAAGTTGGAAGGGACCTTGGAGGTCATCTAGTCCAACCCCCTGGTCATCTAGTCCAACCCCCTATACCATCTCGGACAAATGGCTGTCCAATCTCTTCTTAAAAACTTCCAGTGTTGGAGCATTCACCACTTCTGGAGGCAGGTTGTTGCACTGGTTAATTGACATTTGTTTTGTGCCAGTATTCTCAACTAGTGCAAGTAAACATGTTTCTTTAATGTGTGTGTGTGTGTGTGTGTTTATTGAGGTTTTAAGATAGCATTATTATAACATATTATCGTTTGTTTGGTTTTGTCCCTTTAAGTAAGTGTTCATTCCTGGAGATTGCTTGGAGAAGTCCCTGCAGTTCTCTTGGCAAGATTTTGGAAGTGGTTTGCCACTGCCTCCTTCCTAGGGCTGAGAAAGAGCGACTGGCCCAAAGTTACCCAGCTGACTTTGTGTCTAAGGCAGAAACAGAACTCACAGTCTCCCAGTTTCAACCCTTAACTGCTATATCACTGGCTCTGTTATCATTTACTGCATTTTATTTTGAATTTTGCATACGGACATATTAAAAAGAGTGAAACATTAAAACTAAAAATACATGATTTCTAACCTTACCCCCGCCCCATGTGTTGGTCTTTTTCTTTATAAGGCCTCACAAATTCCTTTGAATGTGTTGTTTGCGGAGACTGACTGAATATTCAGAAAACAGAGATGGAACCTGATATTGCTCAAAAAGAAAACAAGCACATTAAGAGACCCAGTTTCTCTACAGACAAGCCTAGGAAATGTTTTGTATTTATAGTAACAAACATGATCGTTTCTAAGCACTTAATATTCATGCTGCCCTGCTGAAAACTGTACCAAATATGGATATTTCAAACATTAGCTTCTAATGAGGGTATGTTTGTAGTATTAAATTGTAAATTAATCACTGAATTCCAATAACGTCCAGATGGCAATGTGGTTTTGATCATACAAAAATCAATTTCTTAAAAACGTGATCAATCCTTGAAATAACCAATTAGATGGTAGCTTTAAACATATTGTCACAAAATAATTTCCCCTTCTTGTGACAGCAATGATATTGGCCGACTATTACCGCGTTATTTAGAAAAGCCTAAGATTACATAGTTGCCTGCCTGTAACGTTATCTAAATTATTCTAAGTCATTTAGCATGGTCCACTGTGAATGCAACATAGGCATTTACTGAAATTAATACCATCTTGGAACAGAAAGAATACACATCAGCACAATGTTGAATTTCCTAATTAACTAAAAAATAAATAATAAGAACTTACAAGAAATCTGACTCAGACGTGGAAGGGACTCCCTTTCCATTTTCTCTGGCTTGTATTAATTCACTCTCTCAAGTGGCATAAATAATTAATTAGTTTGGAGGCAAGCATACCAAAAAAAGTCTTACGCAAGCAGACACATTAGCACCATATATAACCACACTTACACTCTGCCATGAATCACACATTGCCTCGCATAAAATCACAATAGAGAGCATTATTTCAAAAAGACCGTCTTTGTATCTTACATTATAGTATAATTTTTAAAAGTTTGGACGAGGGAACTACTACTAAAAGAACAGTCAACGTTCACAGATGTCCTCTTTCCAATAGATCAAATTGTCTTTGCCGCAATAGCACTAAAGGAATAGTTGAGAAATGGACGGGAAAGGGGATATTGGAAAAAATATCTCACTCTTTCAGCTGCTCTGAAATATATTCTATGCCCAGCCAATGTTCTGGATCTATGATTACAATATAGAATAATAGAACCGGAAGGGACCTTGGGGGTCTTATGGTCCAACTCTCCGGGGGCTCGAGCAGGAGACCTTATACCATTTCAGATAAATGATTGTCCAGTCTCTTTTTGAAAGCCTCCAGTGATGGAGCACCCACAACCTCTGAAGGCAAGTTGTTCCATTGGTTGATTGCTCTCACTGTTAGGAAATTTCTCCTTAATTCTAGATAGCTTCTCTCCTTGGTTAGTTTCCATCCATTGCCTTTTGGTACTTTGGAAAGTAGTTTGATCCCCTCATCTTTTTGGGAGCCCCTCAAATATTGGAACGCTGCTATCATGTCTCTCTTACTCCTTCTTTTATTAAGCTAGACATACCCAATTCCTGTAACCGTTCTTTATATGTTTTAGCCTCCAGCCCCCTAATCATTATTATTGCTCTTCTCTGCAATCTTTCCAGAGTCTCAACATCTTTTTTTATATTGTGGTGACCAGACTTGAATGTAGTATTCCAAGTATGGCTTTGTAAAGTGGTGCTAGAACTTCACATGATCTTGAAGTGATTAGAAGATATTCATGTGATTAGATATTCACGTGATACTATTCAAAGATATAGTATTATTAATCCATGATTAATTTTCTTACTTAAGCCATATTGAGAATAATTAGTAGCCATCATTTAACTACATTAAGAAGGATTTGACTGCCATACCATGAGGATCCTACCCTCTCCC
>NW_015403449.1:0-3256 GCF_001527695.2 Protobothrops mucrosquamatus
TAAGAAAGACAATTTGATTAAAGTTTTTTTGGAAGAACACTCAGCCCATTTATATTCATTAAACAGTCTCCCCCTTCTCCAATTTACCACAGTTCTCTTGACAGTTTTATCTTCCGTTCAATCAGCTCTTCTTCCTTATCCTCAAATGTGTTCTGAGATCTTGACAAGTAAGATATCTTTTCCATTTCCAGTATTATCGTTGCATCTTCTAATTCTTCGTGATATACGTTCTGAAATTTTTTATTTTCATTTGTAATAAGAACTCTAGTTTAGCCTTTGTTTTTCCAAATAATTTTACATCATTCCTCCTTTTTTGGCCAATTCACATCCGCAGTTTGTTTTGTTGAAAATCATTATCATTGATAGTATAGCAAGTAAATGTGATGACGAATCACCTTGGAAAATTTCACAGTTGTTTTTGACTTCTCCTAACTTTTCCCCATTAGCCATCATCTTCACTTACCAAAACCTCATTATTCACGTATTGCCCAATGTTTCTACAGATTCCGCAAACATCGAGATATTTCTCAATCCAGTTATGTGAAACACAATAGAATGTCTTTTACAATTTCTCCAAGCTGTAAATAAATGCAAGTAGCTTGTAAGCTGTTAGCAAATTAGGAATACTGTTCCTTCTGGTGCAGGGGTAGGCAACCTTGGCTCTTTTATGACTCGTGGACTTCAACTTTTATGAGCCAAGCTGGCTCAGGAATTCTGGGAGTTGAAGTCCACGAGTCATAAAAGATCCAAGGTTGCCTACCCCTGTTCTTTCTCATCAATTCTAATTATACTTTCCATTTAGGTTTTCTATTCTTAATAGCTTTATTCCTTTATATTTTAAGCCCCAATTCTTCACTGGTTATGTAGGTTGTGTCATATATCAGTTTGTTTGTGCCAATGTTTCATTTGGAACAATTTTAACTGCTTCGTTTATATTTCTCACTCTTTTAGCCAGTTTTCTCAAGAATTTGATTCACTTTTGGCAAACATATTCATTCAGCTTGTTTCATTTGGTCCTTGATTTTACCAGTAGTGGCAGAGAGGGTAGTGGCAAAGAGGAAGCCCTATCTTGCAGGTCTGAACCCCTAAATAGGTTTGTAACAGGAGAAATAGAGTCAAGCCTTCAGCATTTTATGTACTGTATCTTACAGGCCAGGAAAAGGCAGAGGAAAACATAGCGAGGCAATATTGCTGGTGGGCTTTCTTTCTTTCTTTTTTTTTCCTTTTTGGCATAAGGTTATGATCCTCTCACTTGTACTCATTTCATTGTAGCCTGGAGAAATGCAAAGTGGCGTGACTGAGCCTCGATGCATCCCTGAACAGCTACAACAGTAAAAACCCCTTGCAGAATGTCAAGTCATTTATCATATCTTGCTACCTAAATCCTCCTTTCTTGAGCTGAGAAAATACATTATATTCATTATTCAAACATGATTTCCTTCTACTGTATTAGCAGGACCTTGGGGCATTCAGCACTTCAGTGTGTGAAGACAGGAATGCAACTAATTTCTAATATATTTTCTTGAGAATCTGCTTTTGCCCATCCCTTTACTTTTGGAATGAGGTTGAAACTTGAAATTAAAATATGCATTTCTTCGGACAGAAGAAAATGAGGCATTTTACTGCAAGAGATCCTACGTGCTTCCTCATCCCTCAGCCTCCCTCCCTTTTTTTGAGGGTTAGCACTTATCATATGTACAGCAAAGAGCACTGAATGCTCAGTCAGCCTAATGTGAAATGTTGATCTTGCTTTTTAAAACTAATCCATTCTACCTCTCTTCATTGCAGTCAAGATTATTGACTGCGATTTGCATAACTTGCTGAACTTAGTTAATATCTGTCATGGTTGGGTTTTATATCTACATGTGTTTGGTTTAGCACGTTGTCCAAACTGAGCCTAGTCAATGCTGAATGGCATAAGTCAGGGGTCTTCAGACTTGGCCCTTTTATGACTTGCGGACTTCAACTCCCAGAATTCCTCAACCAGGCATGCTGGCTGAAGAATTCTGGGAGTTGAAGTCCACAAGTCATAAAAGGGCCAAGTTTGAAGACCCCTGGCGTAAGTGAAGGGATTTATTTGTCATTCTATCACACAATTTATCTTTGTTTTTTCTTTGGCTTTCTTTAGAACTCTGATATGGACACACATTTTAAAACCCATCAATATGTGTTGGTAATGCAACATGGATATGGACATTAACCTGGTTCTCCCATCACCCTAAATCATAATTCATGGGATTTGCCCAATACACTGAGCCATTAAATATAGTTTGTAGATCACAACAGGTGGTTTATATTACTGATGGATGTCTAATCTTAAGTAACTAAAATGGTAAAAGACCAGTTGAAACAACAGCAAACTTATAAAGCTTTGCTGAAACAAACCCCTACCATTCCAGGTGGGAATATATAGGATATTTATTTGGTTGGTTTAAATACTGATGAATTTAAAATATTGAATTGCTGATATGCTTAGTTGTGAGTGTCTCCTTCTTTTTGCTTAGGTTTTCTTAGGTTAACTAAACCTGGCTTGTCTCTTGCCCAACTCATTTTCTACCTCATTTTTGCTCTTTTACTAGTATATATGTCCTATATTGGTTTCCCTAGGCATATCTTAAAATCAAATAGCAGAAAGTGCTTCAGAGTTGGCAACCCACCTTCCATTTTAATATGTATATTATTTATTCTTCTTTTTTTAACTTCTGAAGACATAATAATTTTCTGGATAGCAATATCCAAGTTAAAATAATGGGTGGGAGACGGCTTTAAAATAATAAAACAGTACAATGAGGATGTATTTAAAAACTGAAGATCTGTGGTTTCACTGTAGAAACTTGTACAGTGTCTGCTTGAGGAAAAAAATGTCATTAAATTCTTGGGATTTTTCCAGGAAAATTGATATGAAATTACAGCCTCAACAGTGGTTCAAATAGCAATGCTATCAGAAGTTCCCAAAAGCCAGTCAGAAAACAAACTTGGATTTTTCTTGTTTTTATGCATTGCCATGAGCCATTCTGTTTATTTATAGTACAAAAGTGAGATAGTTTTGCTTTTTTTAAAAAAATAAATGAAATGGAGTTATTCCCCAAGAAGAGCTTTACTTAAAATGCACTGGGGAATAAATTAACTTCCGTGCTAACTTTTCAGAATTTAGCATATACTTTTTCCAACTCAGTGGACACATGTGTATCATCGTTGCATTTTATCTGAAATATAATTTCCCTTTGCTTATATCAAGAATCCAGAAAATTTACTA
>NW_015403450.1:0-3256 GCF_001527695.2 Protobothrops mucrosquamatus
TTGCCATTTATATACAAAAGATTATTTTCTATTGTTTGTTAGATTTTGGAAAGATAAGAAATTTACAGCATAATTCCCTTCTGAAAAACTATTTATGGTGAGAAAGCAAATGAAACTTATTTTAAGAAAAGAAAACAATGAATGGTACTGTAATAAAGTTGAAAACACAATTTTTAATTTAGCAAATGCCTTAAGAATGTTTGTTTCAGAAAGAAATAAAATTTACTGTTACACTTTTTTCATTAATTTACTGAATCACAGTAGCAAAGGAGAAATACTTAGCATTACCAGAACTGCTATATTCTCTCTTAAAAATAGGATGCTGTGTTTGCATAAAACATTCATAATTGTAAACATGTATGTGACACGTTGCAATCACCATGATATATGAATATGTCTCATATTCATATTTTCATGCAAATGCTTTATGCTAGTTTGTGCTAATTTTGCAGAGAAGGAAAGTAAAGATAATTGAATTATCAGAGGAAAGGAAGAAAGGGGTGGCATTCAACACAGCCTTAAAAAAGCCATCAAAGAAGAGTCTGGGAGGAGTAAGAAAAAGACCTGGAATAGAATGGTCATTTGACTGTTGATGATCTAAGGCTTTAATTAAGAATAATACATTCTTAATAAAATAGCTATTTTTGCATTGTATCATATTTCAAATCCTAAGGATCCCAAAGGATGTGCATTTTCTTTTGGGACTTCCCATATCTTTGTTGTTTGAAATAGCTCTTTCCTACTAAGAAATATATTGGACTATAGAACTAGACCAGTGATGGCGAACCTTTTAGAGACCAAGTGCCCAAACTGCAACCCAATACCCACTTATGCATCGTCGGGTGCCGGGTGGGTGTGTCCCATTGGGTGGGTGTGTCCCATTGGGTGGGTGTGTCCCATTGGGTGGGCGTGGCTGTAGTGGTAACGGCAGACTGGGTGGACTAAAAAGTTCAATCAATCAATTCCAACTTTGCAAGATCTTTTTTTTTCCCGTGAGAAGTTGAAATTGACTGATTGATTGAACCTTTTTTTTTTGCATACAGTGGTGGAGGCCTAAAGCGAAAATGTTTTATAAAACCCAGCTGAAGGCCTAGGACTGGGGCAACGGCGCGCGTGCCCACAGAGAGGGCTCTGAGTGCCGCCTCTGGCACCTGTGCCATAGGTTCGCCACCACTGAACTAAACAATTAGATATTGTCCCTTTGAGGAAAGCCAGTGGGAAGGAAGTTATAGAGACACTGATGGAGTATTAGATATAGGAAATGCCTAATTTTCATGGAAGCTGTAGATGCAGAGTGCAATCACATATATCACTAAGAATTTAATAATCACCCAAGACATGAAGGCAAAACCGAGCAATATTAAATTGTAATATTACTAGTGAATGTAGTTAGATTGTTTTATGCCTCATTTTGCACAATGTGGGCATTAAGAGAATGCCCTAGATCTATAACACACTACATCTTGTCCCCATTGAATGTGGGACCAATTTTGCAGGGACCAATTTTTAAAAAATGATTTCTACCTCAACTTTCTCTTCAAAAATATTCAAAGTAGCTTGTGGCAATTAAAATACTAAACACTAAGCATAAGAATAAGGATTCTTGTAGATTAAATATAAGAATAAGAGCAATATAACTAAAATCAAAGGAAAATTTAGTCAGTTTTGCTGAAATGAAAATTAAATCAGCTAACAAAAACATGGTTGTCATATGTCATAGATTCATTGTTTTCCTAAATATTACCTCAGTGGAAGCCAAACACCCATTTTAGTGGGCATGCACTCCACAGTCTGGGGGCTTCTGAAGAGAAGGCCTGCTTCACATTCTAGCTAGCCAAGCTTCTGGCAATGTGGAGATTTTTACCGTTTCAAATCACAGCAGCCTCTAATGCTTTCAGCTGGCTTCACTTTATGAAAATGACTAACGTTACTATCACAAATTTTCAATTCAATATTTGCAGCAGACAAATCATCTACAATAATTTGCTGACTCTGCATATTTCCTCAGAGTTATACTGAGCTTTATTGGATTGGAAATGCAGATTAAGTAGCAAAGAATTCGGTTAGCAAGGTTATCGAAAGTAACTTCTAAAGTATCAGACTAAGCAGTATTATTGCCCTCCCCCAATTTTCAGTATCAACTTAATTAGGATGAACCCTAATTAGTAAACTTTTCAGCGAAGACAAAAGTTATCAGCAGCTGCAAAAGCTCATCCTGAATATGGAGTAGTTGTGTGCATAGGACTTACACATAGCCCTCATTTAGTGACTGCCTTGTTTATTTACCATTCACAATTGCAGTAGTGGACTGTATGTAGTAACTTTATGAAAAATCCTCATATTTAAAACCTTCACAGATCTGTCAAACAAAGGAAAGCTGAAGAAAGAACGTAAGCACAGTTGTAGTTTCACTTAGTGACTGCTTCACTTAATGACTGAGTTGCCAGTCCCAATTGTAATAATTAAATAAGGACTACAAATAGAACATTCATTTTTGTTAAAACATGCTATGGTTCGACCGCTGCACTTGGTTTTAGTCTTAGATCTCAGCTCCAAAACACATGAAGCAAGATTAACACTGTACAATGAATCCAATCCAATCCATTTTCAATGAATCCAATCCAATTCACTTTCAAGAAGAGGCATGCTGTGGATCTTGTTGGTCAAGAAATTTTGGCTGATAGGTCCAGGAGAGGAGCCTTTTCTGCCATGGTGGCCACCTTCTGGAACATTGTGTTCCCCTCCCCCCTCCGAGGCGAGATCTGCATCCTCCCTTCTGGCCTTCTGAAAGGACTTGAAGACCTGACTCAGCTAGCTGGCCTGGGGCCCATTGGGGGAGTGGCATCTGGGAGGGAGGGAGGGAGGGAGGGAAGGAAGGAAGATGGGGCACCAGTTTTTTTTTAATTGCACTGTTGGAATTCCAATTCAAATTCCAACAGAGGAAACATAGGCAAAATTACAAAGCCTGTTGGCTGATCATTTTAGAAATAAATATTGAAACCTATTTTTACCATCATATTCCAATGATATGGGTTACTCTGAGGGCACAGACCAAGATACTCAATAGTAGTAACTGTGAGAGGGACCTCGGAGTCCTAGTGGACAATCACCTAAATATGAGCCAGCAGTGTGCTGCAGCTGCCAAAAAGGCCAACACAGTGCTAGGCTGCATTAACAGAGGGATAGAATCAAGATCACGTGAAGTGTTAATACCACTTTACAATGCCTTGGTAAGGCCACACTTGGAATACTGCAT
>NW_015403451.1:0-3255 GCF_001527695.2 Protobothrops mucrosquamatus
TCTCCCCAGGCAACACCTTCTCTCCTCTTGCAAAGAGGGACACCCCCCCTCCCCAGAGCGGGGTAAAATCCTGTCCGGGGACCCCACCCACTCGCCTCTTCCTTCCCCTTCCCCCGCCCGGACAGGCGCTCTGCCCGCGCTCAGAGGCACTCCCTCCCCTTCTCTCCTCTTGCAAGGAGACACACACACACACACACACCCCAGAGCGGGGGGGGGAAACCCACCCACCCACCCCCTTCCTGCCCTCACCTGGTCCGGTCCCCGCGGCGGGGAACGGGTAGGGCGGCGCCGGCGGGATGGCCCCGTAGGTATGGGCTGGGTAGTTGCCCACCGGCCCGTAGGGGCTGTAGGGCGGCGGCCGGTCCTGCAGCAAGGGCTTGCCGTCCATAGCGGCGGGGGGCGTCGGCGGCGTCGGACCGGAGAGAAAACTGGAGCGGGTGGGGTAGAGGATGGGGGAGGGAGCGAGGCTCAGACCCGGGAGCGCTGCTCGGTCCCGACGCGGCTCCGAGGAGGAGCAGCCGCCAGCAATTGCAGCGAGAGCCGTCGGGGCATGGGGTGGGGTGGGGTGGAGGGTCCACCCGGGGGTCGCCCCGGAGGAAGCTCCGCGCGAGAGTTGCCCGCAAGAGCAGCCCCCAGCGCTTTGTGCCTGCGGGCGGCGGCGGCGGCGGAGTCAGCCCGGTCACAAGACTGGCGGTCACGTGATTTCCTCGGTTTGCAAAGCTCCCCCCCCTCCTCCTCCTCCCCCCGATGACTCCTGGGAGGGGGGAAGCCCCTCTTAAAGGGGACGCGCCCGCCCCGCGCTTCGCCCGCTTTTGCTTTGCAGCCCGGCCGAGGAAAAGAAGGCTGCCTCGCCTTCCCTTCTTTCGCAAGTTCTTCCCTTCCTGCTTTTAGGAAAGGAGGATGAAAGGAGGCGGTGAAGAAAGAAACGCCCCTGATGTTTTTTTTTTTTGTTTTTTTTTTAGAAGGGATGGCTGGGGGATTCTGGGAGTTGAAGTGGAGAAGGGAATGAGTTCCTGCTTCCTGTTCTTGGGGTTTATATATATATATAAAATGGTATATATATATACCAACGAAAGCTAGGTCCTTTTTAATATTCTTTTAAAGGTTTTTAATGTTTTATTAAAACTTTTAACTGTTTTACAACCTCCTGGTGCTCACGTTTTGTTTACTACTATGGATATACCCAGGAGTCTTGAAGATGCGAGTCTCAGATATATTCATATTCAAATAATAATAATAATATTTTTTATTTTGCGGTCACAGACCAAAATGCAAGTGCAACAAAAGAAAACACAAGAAAAATATATCACAAACGAACACCAGAAGCCTTGGCTAAAGGGAATTACAACGTTCTCCTCTAATAGTTACAGCTCTTAAAAGAAATTTAGAAACCTGAGAAGTATTATAGGAGGAGCCGTCCCCTAGACAATATAAAACCAAATGGCTAAATATTCATATTCAAAAACTAAAACACAGATCACTGAGATTAAAAATTTATTTAAATATATATATTCAAATTTTTGTGGCTGACAAGGAGTTAAATGGGAGACTAGTACACCCAACACACACATATATATATATACATACACACACACACACACACACAGAGAGAGGGGTCCTCCACTTTCAATTGTTCGTTTAGTGACATTCCAAGTTATAACAGCATTGAAAAAAAATGACTTGGGGCCGATTTTCATAGTGACGGACCTCTGCAATATCCCCATGTCACGTGATCAAAATTTGCACACTTGGCAACTGGTTCCTATTTATGACGGCTGCTGTGTCCCGGAGTCACATGATCTCCTTTGGCCACCTGACAAGCAAAGTCAATGGGGAAGCCCGATTCACTTATCAACCAGGTTACTAACTTCCCAACTGCATGATTCACTTAACAAGTGAGGCAAGACAAGTTGTCAAATGGGGCAAAAGTCGTTGAATCAAGGTCTCGCTTAACAACAGAAAGTTTGGGCTCCGTTGTGATTGTAAGTCGAGGACTACCTGTATCTGATCCCTATCGCCGTCCCCAAAGAAAGGGGGTCCTGAGCTTGGTTGTGGCTGGGGATTCTGGCAGCTGAAGTCCAGCCTGCTTCAACTGACCAACTTTCAAAAACATTATTTTAATGTGCGGGGGGGGGGGGTGTTTCCCACCTGGGTGACTTTAAGACTGGTGGACTTTGGCTCCCAGAATTCCCCAGCTAAAGCCAAACAAACCCAGTTTGGGCTTCATAGTGTGCACAAGCACAGCTATTGCTTTAGCCCCGTTTAAGAGATTGCACAGACCCAGCCAACTATGGATTGTTCTGTAAGCAAACTATAGTTTAGGGCAGGGGTAGGCAACCTTGGCTCTTCTATGACTCGTGGACTTCCAACTCCCAGCTATGCTGACTCAGGAATTCTGGGAGTTGAAGTCCACGAGTCATAAAAGAGCCAAAGTTCCCCGACCCTGGTTTAGGGCAATGTATGAAGGCAGTTGCTGAGCTTATGT
Source organism: Protobothrops mucrosquamatus (assembly GCF_001527695.2). Taxonomy (NCBI): domain Eukaryota; kingdom Metazoa; phylum Chordata; class Lepidosauria; order Squamata; family Viperidae; genus Protobothrops; species Protobothrops mucrosquamatus. Next base: position 2,486 of record NW_015403451.1, read on the forward strand.
GTCATCCATGCTTTGTGATTTAGCATGTTGGCCAACCCAGCCAGTTGTCACTTAGGGGAGAGGCCACCCTTGAACAAACCAGCAAGCGTGTGTGTGTTTATGCCAGCAAGCAGACAGCAGAGGAATGCTATTTCATAGGCCTGGTATCTTCCTGTTTGAAAGAAAGGGGGAGGAAAAAGATCCAAATTACAGAAGGAACTGCCTTTTTTTTTTTTTGCATCCCCTTCCCCACGACCTGCCAACACGCGTCTTGCCAGGGCTGTCCCGGATCTTCCGCCAGGCGTGACGTCACGGCCCAAGCGAACAGGGGCTTCCATCCGCCTGCAAAGAAGTAGGCGGGGCGAAAAGAACGCCATGTAACCATCTGATTCTCGAGCCGGCCAATCGGAGCCGAGGCCTCCGCGCTCCCAGCCAATCCGGAGGCGCCCTCTCGAGGATTCTATTTCCTTGTGTTGCAGCTGCTGCTGCCGCTGCTGGCTTTGCTGCGCGTTTCTGTCCGGCCGCCGTTGCAGCGAGGCGGCGCCGAAAGCAAAGCCGGAGGCTCAGGTAGAAGAGAGACGGCTGGGCTGTCGGAGGAGGAGGAGGAGGAGGGAGCCGGTGCAGCCCGTCCTTTTTTCCGGAGCGATCGTTTGGAAGCCCCCCTCCCAGAGCTCCTCGGTCTCAGATAGGCGGCTGCAGAAATCGAACAATTAAATTAAATTAAATTAAATTACATTAAAAAATACGATCAGGGTCTTTGCAATGGCTAATCCGATTGCAATTACAACTGT
>NW_015403452.1:0-3255 GCF_001527695.2 Protobothrops mucrosquamatus
CATTTCCACTAAAACCAGATTGTTCATCATTCTGAGGAGTCACATGAGCACTTCCAGTAAAGACTTCTTAAGTATTAGGCATGCCAATCCTGTGCATTCAGAGTCCTAGGGGCAAAGTTTGCTATTCCCTGTGCTGCTTATTCCAACTTCTTTTGAAGAACAGACCTCGAGTCTGTTCTTTGAAATTAACCTAGCACACTAGAACTAAGGAGAAACTTCCTAACAGTGAGAACAATTAACCAGTGGAACGGCTTGCCTTCAGAAGTTGTGGGTGCTCCATCACTGGAGGCTTTAAAGAAGAGACTGGACAATCACTTGTCTGGAATGGTATAGGTCTCCTGCCTGAGCAGACCTCCAAGATCCCTTCTGACTCTGTTATTCTGTTATCTACAGATAGTTCTTGTTTGGCGATCTTTTAGAGTCCAACTATATTAGCATAATTTACAATACTGTTTGGGCAGCATTCCTGCCATCCAAAGTCCTACACAAGCTGGAGCTTTGTGGCACAGTTTCTTATGTTTCTCCTTGATTGCTGAACTGGATAATTAGATTGGTGATGAACCACTGCATGTAGGAACCTATACTCATAAAGTTATACAGAGTTCTCCGTATAGGCCTAACCCATCTTATCCAGTAGTAATCATTACAACTTGCAGTAGATCTGCAAGGCCTCAGGAAGAGGCACTCCCTGAGATATTTTAAAGATACTTTTGAGATATTTTTAATTTAAAAAAAAACAACAGAGGATGAACTTCCTGCATGCAACTAAGCTATGACTCTTACTTAAATAGATTAACCATTTTTACAATGGTGTTTTTCTGCTTTATCCTCCTCCAGACACATAGATATGCACACATAGACATCTTTTAACGTGGTAGACATGGAAACTAGAAGGTGGAGATAGAGGGTTTATTTATTTATTTATTTATTTATTTCCACTAAAACAGCCTTCCATAAATCTGATTATGGATGTGTGGAGCTGCAGCTCCTGTCATATTCATATGGCTGTGGAGTTAAAGGAATTAAGTCCACATGAGGACACCAGTTGGGAAGGCTGCTATATGAGAACGTCTCTGGTTGATGCTAAATTGGAAATCCAGAAAATAGAAAACAGATAGAAAGGAAGAGTTGTATTTTATAGGATTTTGTGCAACTTTCCCCAAGAAGTGCTGCACCACCCCTACTTAGAGGTCTTTTAAGAATTAGATGAAGGTCCAATATAATTCATGGGTATCGGCAGTTAGAAATTGATAAACCAAATTAAGATTACAAGCCCGGCCGCTTACCTGCACACCTACAGCATAGAGCTGTGCATAGGAACAGGTTGTCAAGCAGGACCTTCCACAATCTGATCCTATGCACATCTACTTGCAGAGATTGAAGGTAAAAGAGGAGAATAGTTCAAATCTTTCCCTTGTGTTTCAGTGAGATACTAAGTATTGCTAAATGCTGGTCATAAGCATCTTCATGCACTCCAACTATCTTGAATATAAAATGTAAATCAAATTAAACTCAACGGCTCTGTTTGCATAAAGTAAAAATAAATCCAGGTAAACTAGGGCACCACCACCGGTGCGCCCAATACACAACACAACTTTCTGGATCATATGCCGTTATTTAACTTTATTGTCTTCCAAATAGAGCACTCAGCACTTTGGGTTTACAGAAACTGTAATTAATAACTGAATTTCATTTAAATTGGTGGCTAAATGAGGACGAAACAGACGTCCAAGTATGCTTCCCCCCTCTCTGTCTTTCCCTTTGTGAGAACTAGAGAGGGTCAAGTCTGAGATGCTTTCTCAAATTACATTTCTGCCTTGGACTCAAATATTTTTTTATCTGATTGTTATCTTGATTGCAGCTCATCTTCCTGTTCCTCAAGGTTATTCCTACTGCCCATTATATCACATCCCATAAGTGTTGCCCTTAAATGTTGCTATCCAATGGGGCCTAGGAAGTGTGCATTTTCTATAGCAGCTCCTGCCCTACTGAAGAACTTTCCTCCTGGGGGTTCAGCAAGCCCCCAACCTTTTACCCTTTCAGAAAGCCATAAAGGGCTTTTCCCTTCCCCAGATGCAAGGGGAAGCTTGGAGCTTCCGAGGATTGTATGGATAGATGGACTGGAGGTGGTGGCAGTGGTGGGATTCAGCTGGTTCGCACCACTTCGGCAGAACCTGTAGCTCAGACATGTCAAACACAAGGCCCGGGGGCTGGATGCGGCCCGCAAATTGGTTTTATGTGGCTTGCGAAGCTATCCTGGAAACAGTGAGGAAACGGCCCCCTCTACCTTGGCCCTGGCCCAAGCCAGCCGGGAGCCAATGTACAATTTTGTGGTGGCTATCTATGCTGAAATGCATTCAGTCTTAGCTCCATAAGCCACCACCACCCCCCGCATGGCCTGAGAGGAACAGTGAGGCTCCTCCAGTAGACCATGCCTTGGCACTTGCCCTGGTCCCACCCCCTTCTGCCAGAGACCCTCAGATCTGTCCCACTCCTGCCCAGGCCCCCACAGCCACCCTTGACGCAAACGATGTAGAGCTGGCTACGCCCACCCAGTAGGCCACACCCATTTCATCCACGCCCACCCGGCTCCCTGAGGGCAACCGCAATGCTGATGCGGCCCTCAATGAAATTGAGTTTGACACCCCTGCTGTAGCTAATTTTTTATTGCCCAGGCCCAGAATGGACTTCCAGAAGCAGCATCCACACAGAGAACCGGTTGTTCACATATTTGAATCCCATCACTGGGTGGTGGTGGGTTGGTTTTTTTTGTTTTTTGTTTGCTTTTATTCTTCTAGCAAGCTATCCACAATTGTGTTTTACCATGGGAGGCAGCATACAAATCTAATCAATCTGTCAAATAAACACATCATTAATACTGATAAAAGTAAGCAGTAATTTTATTCATGTCTGAAATGTTTTGCATTTAGGTAAACTTAGGATGAGAGGCTATGTCTCTAGCAGATGGAGAATCAATTCAATCTCTGCAGCAAATCAGATACCTAGAACAGGCAATCATATAAGATCAGCTAAGCCTCCAGAACTTTAATTTCTGCCTTTAATTTGCAAATGGGCATCTTTCCAAAGTCACTGGAAAATGCTGAGGAATATTCTCACCAGATGTACAGGAAGATAGTCTTTGGGTTGCTCTCCATTTAGCACATACTTTTCTTCTTCTATCATCATTATCATCAACTGCCCCTCCCTCCCTCCTCACCCCACCCCCTCACTAGTATCAACATCACCACCATCATT
>NW_015403453.1:0-3254 GCF_001527695.2 Protobothrops mucrosquamatus
CAATTAACCAGTGGAACAACCTGCCTCCAGAAGCGGTGAATGCTCCAACACTGGAAGTTTTTAAGAAGAGACTGGACAGCCATTTGTCCGAAATGGTATAGGGTTTCCTGCCTGAGCAGGGGGTTGGACTAGATGACCTTCAAGGTCCCTTCCAACTTTACTATTATTATTATTATTATTATTATTATTATTATTATTACCCAAGGATTTCTTAGATCCAACCTTGGTCATCCTACAATTTCAAACAGGGTTAATGATTTGCTAAGAGGAGGAAGTTTGTAGCTTAGCCCAAGTAATTCAGGATGGAGAAAAACAAAGATTACAGAAGAGCTCTAAAATGGATTTTTCTAAAGAGGGGAATATACAACTAAAGTTATCTGCAGTGCAAAAGAGATTTCTAAAACATTAAACCCATAGAAAAGGGCTTTGCTGAAAGTAGTTAACAGGAAAGTGAACCTTGATCTATAGAATACCATGATAAAAAATATCCCCCAAAGACATAAACCCAAGGGACCCAGCTACTCATTTTGTTTATCTATGGACTCTCCCTATCTCGTAATTTGGCCTTTACTGAGATAGCTAAGGAGGAATACAACTCTACTATAAGTTACATGGAATGTCATGTGATCACCTATATTTATAAGTGGATCTTGAAATGAAGTTTTGCCATCCTTATGATAAACAATATCTTGTTCATGGGGACCAATTTGAAATTCTAAATGTTCTTTCTTAACCAAATGGCTCTTTTCAGGTTAACAGAATTTAAATATTATTCAGATGTACTATAGCAGCTCACCTGAGTGTCTATGAGTTTATTATCTGCTGCCAAGGAAGATTTTTTTGTTTTTTACCTTTTTAGCGAGCTTATATATGACAGTCAAGGTTATTGCTTGACAGAGAAGTACATTTTAGTTGACCAGGTGATAAAATAAGAAAAAACAAAAACTGCCTTTGCAAATGCATGTCATTTAGAACAAGACATTGGGCAGTAACCGTTTTTGTACACACACACACACACACACACACACACACACAAAACCACCCAGCAATTCCCATGTTCTATTTTAAAAGGCTGAGCAAGAGCACAAGGTAAATGTGGTTGATGGACATAACTCTATCTAGAAAATATAGTGGAGGAATAAATTGAAGCCGGTACTGAAAACTGAAAAAGTCATATAGTATAACAAAGAATTAGTAGATTCTTTAAAAAGCAGTATTTTAGGTTGGCACCAAAGAACATGGTGCAAATCTGTTGGATATTGTAAAGAATACTGTATCTTGGTCAATAATCTAATAACTATTAGAAGATTAGTTAGATATTGAAAAAAAGAAAAGTGCATACAATGGCACAATATTCTGACATTTTTGGCTCTAACTGCAGCACAACCTTAAGTTTATAGCACAGTGATTCTGGAATAATTTTTAAAAAGCAGATTTGTGGGGGAGTAAGGGACAATTTCTCAGTGAAAGGTAATCTCCAGAAACAGGTTATTAAAGTTGCTCTTTGATCCTAGCTTTAGCTACAATAAGATCCTATTATCAAGGTAGGGTTAGGTATAAGTTGCCTCTTTTCCAAAGTTTGGACGTAATAAGAATTGATTGTCATGCCACAATCACAACTTGCGGAATACTTCAATAATTTAAAGTTGATGTACAAGTTGATGTACGTGAATATGTACATTTAGCACCAAAGTGAAACAATGTGCTGCAAAATAAATTTTCTGATGCTTAAAAAATGAAAGATTGAAAGGCAGAACCTGAGCTAAAAGGTTTATCTCTATGTATGATCCAATGTTTCCATCCTAATTCTATCATTAGATATATGCAAGGCTTAATCACATATTTCCAGTACAGTATTCGTATTTTGTTTCAGCTTACTTCCTCAAAATACAATCTGAGACTGGTTTGGGATGCGCTTGTGGATACTGTTGAAAGGTCACACGTGCTAAAGTCACTTCCAACCAGTTAGGGGCCGCTAATAGTTACACCTATGGTTTGTTGGAGGTCTGCTAAGATCTACATGCTCAGTGTTGGAGCAAACAAGCATTCTCCACCACATAGGTCTTATTACTGAAAACAGTGTCCAGTTTTCCTGGAAACAAGGAAATTGCTTAAGATTTCAGCTCATCCTCTCATTTTTGTTTTCTCACAGTTCTAGCGTCTCATAGATAGAGGCAATAAAACAACACGAAGACTTTGCATAGATAAAATCTTTCATAAATAAACATATTTATATTTAAGAAAAGACTTTTCTTCAAGAGTGTGAATGCACAAAACAGTTTGGCTGATTGAGGCAAAATCCTACTCCATTCCTATAATGCACAGGAGGGGGTATTTTCCTTCGTTCACAATTGTATTCTGACTTTGCTTTGGACTTTATCAAAGCAAGGTATCCCTTAGGCTGAGCAGCAGCTGTGAAGAGCTTCTTTCTACATTAATGCAAAAAGCTTTAGGAGTCTGCAGCATGTCTACAGTTTCCTTATGTTTATATTTTGAATATCTGATATTAGATCATACAGTAGTGAGCATCAAGTGTTATTATACACAATGGTCCTGTAGTTTTAGAGCCTGTATCACGTTTTTGCCAATGTGTGTGCACACACATATAAACATATACTATAATGTTAGTTGAAAAAAAAATAAGACTATCATGGGACTTTCTCAAAAATATTTGGAAACAAAATAAAAGTGGAAGGCACTGGTACCTGGTTAGATTAGAGGATTACGGTGAAACAAAGTTTTATTCATTAGTAGCCAAAATTGAGTGGCTGTGACATAGTTTTAAAAGAAGTAGCTTCAAGAAAGCCTAAGAATTTTTTTTTTATCTGAACTAAATAAATTTATGAAAAACATTGTATGAACAAGGTCAACCTGACTTCTATTATAGAAAAATAAATCTTCCTAAAGACTTCTGGGAATACTTTTTTTTTCTGAAAACAAACGAGAATGTTGGATGAATTAAAGTAAGAAAACCTGGGAAAGGTATTTTCTTATTCGGAGTCTTGTTCATTGGATCAAATTGACAGTTGTAATGCTTTATGCACAGGTGCAGAGGCAGAAAATGAACCCAAAAGGAATTTGCAAGTGAGTTGTATGTGTATTTAGGGATTCCACAACTGAATGGATAAGCAGACAGAAACTGACGTTATATGTGATCCCTATCAATGAGTATAATAGAAGCCAATCTAAGCTTACAATGGAGTTTACAAGACCTTGCCATTAAACCTCTGCTGGATCAGGAAGATTGACAGAAT
>NW_015403454.1:0-3254 GCF_001527695.2 Protobothrops mucrosquamatus
AACAGTTATGCTTTATTGCACCAAAGCAGCCCATACGCCCCAGTAGGTGAGGATGATTGTGAGCTGCAGGATAGTTTGAAAATAAAGGTAGGCAACAGTACAGAGAAACTGAACACCAGCCTTTATTAGAAGAGAGCTATTTCATGATCTTGGAGCGACATTAATAAAAATAGTTCTCAAGACTATAAAAAAAAAAAAAGAAACTGTAGTTCTGTAGGCTGGCTTGCTACTTCGGAAGACTCTTCGGTTGTATACACTCCTGTCTTCCCCACACCCAGAATGCTGCTTCCTTCCACTCCTGCCCCTAATCATTCCCACTAATGCTGCCATCTTGTTGTCTTTAGCCTTTCCAGAACACGGTTAAACAGCAAGCCAAGGAAGAGGAGAAAGAGAAAACCAAACTGAAAGATCCCGCCCTCCTGTCTCTAGTGGACTGGGCCAAGAGTGGTGGGACCGGTGGCTTGGAGAGCTTTGGCTTTGGGACTGGCTTTCGGGGAGTCCTCAGGCTCCCCTCCTTCAAGGTAAAAGGCCCAGGGTCTCCTCGGGGGCTGGAAGCCTGTTCAGGAAGCTGTACACACAGGGGTAGTCAACCTTGGCTCTTTTATGACTCGTGGACTTCAACTCCCAGAATTCCTGAGCCAGCCATGCTGGCTCAGGAATTCTGGGAGTTGAAGTCCACGAGTCATAAAAGAGCCAAGGTTGACTACCCCTGCGTGTACAGAGTGGAAGTCCTGTTTCTTAAGGGGGGCAGATTTAGTTTGCCTGCATTTCTGAAACGTGGTGCTCTACTTGGGGAAACCCACTGTTTCCTTTTCCCACAGGTGAAAAGGAAAGAGCCCTCTGAAATCTCCGAGTGCAGCGAAGTGAAGCAGCCCCGCCCCTCTACTCCCGCGGAAGAGGATGAGGAAGGTACATTGTCTCACCTCCAGATCGTCGTTTATACACTTAAACCTTCAGCAAAAGGATGAATTTTTTTATAATAATAATAACAACAACAATAATAATAATACTAAAGTTGGAAGGGACCTTGGAGGTCATCGAGTCCAACCCCCTGCTCAGGCAGGAAACCCTACACCAGTGGTGGCGAACCTATGGCACATGATGCAAGAAATATCATTTGCCTGTAAGCAAGAACTGGTGGGATCATAAAATAAAGTCATAGAAAATGATAAAAATTAAACTGCTCTGAGACTTCAGAATTCAAACAGACAAGCACCTGCCACATAACACCCCGGACGTAACAATTGTCGATAAGAAAGACAAAAAAGTCTGGATAGTGGACATGGCAGTGCCTGGAGACAGCAGAATAGACGAGAAAGAACTGGAGAAGATCACAAAATACAAAGACCTACAAATAGAAATAGAAAGACTGTGGCAAAAGCAGGCAAGGGTAGTACCAATAGTAATAGGCGCCTTGGGTGCAATCCCAAAACAACTGGAGCACCACTTGATCACCATTGGCATTGACAAATTCGCTATTAGTCAATTGCAAAAGGTGGCCTTACTAGGAACTGCTTCCATCCTGCGACGATATCTGTAATACCATCAAACATCCACATCTGCCTATCCCAGGTCCTTGGTAAGGACTCAGTAGGTAGACAAAATGCCAAATCCAGTCTGAACATCTGGCTGACTGTGTGATGATCCATAATAATAGTAGTAGTAGTAGTAGTAGTAGTAGTAGTAGTAGTAATAATAATAATTAATAATAATAATAATAATAATAATAATAATAATAATAATAATAATAATAAAAAGTTGGAAGGGGCCTTGGAGGTCATCGAGTCCAACCCCCTGCTCAGGCAGGAAACCCTACACCAGTGGTGGCAAACCTATGACACGGGTGCCAGAGGCAGCACTCAGAGCCCTCTCTGTGGGCACGCGCGCCGTCACCCCAGTCTTAGGCCTTCAGCTGGGTTTTATAAAACCTTTTTGCTTTAGGCTTCCGCCACCGTGTACAAAAAAAAAGGTTCAATCAATCAGTCAATTTCAACTTCTCGTGGGAAAAAAAAAGATCTTGCAAAGTTGGAATTGATTGATTGAACTTTTTAGTCCCACCCAGTTTGCTGTTACCACCGCAGCCACGCCCAGCCAATGGGCCACACCCACCCGGCACCCGACGATGCATAAGTGGGTTTGGGGTTGCAGTTTGGGCACTCGGTCTCTAAAAGGTTCGCCATCACTGCCCTACACCATTTCAGACAAATGGCTGTCCAGTGTCTTCTTAAAAACTTCCAGTGTTGGAGCATTCACCGCTTCTGGAGGCAGGTTGTTCCATTGATTAATTGTTCTAACTGTCAGGAAGTTTCTCCTTAGTTCTAGGTTGCTTCTCTCCTTGATCAGTTTCCATCCGTTGCTTCTCGTCCTGCCTTCAGGCGCCTTGGAGAATAGCTTGACTCCCTCTTCTTTGGGGCAGCCCCTGAGATATTGGAACACTGCTATCATGTCCCCCCTCATCCTTCTCTTCGTTAAACTAGACATACCCAATTCCAGCAACCGTTCCTTATATGTTTTAGCCTCCAGTCCCCTAATCATCTTTGTTGCTCTTCTCTGCACTCTTTCTAGAGTCTCAGCATCTTTTTTACATCGTGGTGACCAAAACTGGATCCAGTATTTTCTTACAAAGCATCGGTATCCTTTGCTTTAGCCAGGAAAGCTCCCATGATCTGAATAAAAACCGGGCTGTCCCTGCTCTCTGCTTTACAGTCTGAATAGGTGTGGTGCCCCTTGGCTGCAGCAGGAAATGGAGATGGCAGTTCCTTGGTGTCTCTTCCTTCTTCCTTCATTTTCCCTCTCTGTTCCACTCTGCAGGTAAAAAATCCTTACAGATCCCCAAGACCTCCAAGAGGGACGACGAAAGGATCAAAGGTCCAGGAAAGAGGCGCAAACTTTTTTGCCTGGACAGTGAAGGAGAGGAGGCCTCTGAGGACTCATCCTCGGAGAAGGTGAGAGGAAACTTAACATGGTTTTGAGTTGCTCCTGTCATCATTGTGCTCCTGTACTCTTGATATTTGTTGGTCTTCCATGTATAATTAGCTCCCACCACAAATTAGCTTGGAGGCCGTACGGGTCTGGATGGGGAGGAACAGACTCAGGCTCAACCCTTCCAAGACCGAGTGGCTGTGGTTGCCAGCGCCTCGGCATAGTCAGCTGACACCATCGCTGACTATAGGGGGCGAAACTTTGGCCCCCTCGGAGAGGGCGCGCAACTTGGGAGTCCTCCTGGATTCGCGGCTGGCACTGGATGACCATTT
>NW_015403455.1:0-3254 GCF_001527695.2 Protobothrops mucrosquamatus
GGGGGAGGGAGGGAGAGGGGGGAGAGAGGGAAAGAGAGAGAGAGAGAGAGATATGGGGTCTCCTGTCTGAACTGGGGGTTGGACTAGAAGACCTCCAGGGTCCCTTCCATCTCCGTTAATCTGGATTGGTAGCGATTGGCTGCTGGAGGAAGGCAGAGCATTGCTTGTCAGTCGTGGTGTTGCCAGAGTTGTCTGCAGCATTTCACATTCGTGAATGCACCATTTTGCCCTCTTGCTCAAGTACATTAGGCGCTGCCGATGTGACTATCGGGTGGTGTCACACCTATCTTGCTGTCAAATGTCTTCAGTCGAGGGAAAGAGCCTTTGCTTTTCGCCTTCCTTTTATCACTGGGTGTTCCATAAGGCTCGGTCCTAGATCTGCTGCTGCTCACTTTGTCTCTTTTGTAGTTGGGTTTTTCAGATTTGTTCTTTTCGATTTCACAGTTGTATCTATGCTGGCGATTTAGTGGATGAACTGTGATCCTCCCTCTCTGGGTGTTCCCCGGGATCTCCTGCTGCCTTCAATTGAATTTGGATAAGACAAGGCCTTTTTGTTTTCCCTCTCTCCTTCTGATCATTTCATATTTCTCTCGTCCTCCTCTTGTTTTTTTTTTACTTCTCAAGACTGGCACGGGGGGGGGGGTGGTAGTTGATTTGGGAGTTCTTACTGATGCACAGCTTTCTTTGAAGATTTTATTTGATTAAAAGCACAAAAACATGAAACTTGCCATTCCGAACGTCTGGAGAATTCATCCACTGAGGCAGCTGAACAATTCATATCTTAATGGTGTCACATACGGATTGTTGTATTCTGTCTGTCTGACTCTATCTACTTATCTCTGTCTGTCTTTTTATCTATCTATTATCTATCATCTATCTACTTATGTATCTCTACCTCTATCTATCATCTATCTATCCATCTTATATCTACTGTATGTACATATCTCTTTCTTATCTATCAATCTATCTCCATCTATCTTTATCTCTATATTTATCTCTATGTTTATCTATATCTATCATCTATCTATCTATATCTATCTATCATCTATCATCTATCTATCCATCTATCTATATCTATATACCAATCTCCCTCTCTATCTATCTATCTACTGTATCTATCTATCCATCTATCTATATCTATATCTATATACCAATCTCCCTCCCTCTCTCTCTCTCTCTCTCTCTCTCTCTCTCTCTCTTATCTATCTATCATCTATCTACCTATGTATCTATCTCTATCTACCTATCTATCATCTATCTATCCACCCATCCCCTTGTCACAGTCCCCCTCAATAAAAAAAAGAGATCCCCCCAAAAAAACTAGTTCTTGTAAAGCAGGAAGAGGGAGGTTCTAAGGCAGGGGTGTCCAACATTAGCCATTTTAAGACTGGCTGGGGAATTCTGGGAGTTGAAGTCCACAAGTCTTAAAATGGCCAATGTTGGACACACACACACGTTCTAAGGTGCGAGTGGAGCAACTGATGCCAAGGAACACAACTGATGCCCTTGATTGTTCCAGCTGCTGCTTGAAATTAACACTTGATAAAAAGCGGGTTTTGTTGTGCCCAAGAATCCTGGAGAAACAATGTTTATCTGGATGCTCTCTGATCCTTGGAGGTGGAGAAGTGGGGGGGGGGGGGAAGGCAGTAGGTTGCTCAGTTCCTGGATATGTTCTCACAACACGCTTAACCAGGTCAATGGATGACCCAGATGTTGGATGCTCATGACATGGAAAGCTCAGTTAAGTTGATCTGCGTTAGTTGTTGGGGGATTTTGGGGTTGGCCTCTTGTATGGACCACCCCCTTTAGTTCCAGCATTGCTCGTGGCAGGAAAATACAATACTGGAGTCACTTTCAACAGCTTGTACATGTTAATGGAGCAGAAAAGGTTAGCAAAGTCTCACACATTATAAATCTGCTTGAAGTTAGATTAGTCAACAGAATTCAAGGGAGGTTGAACTTACTGGCTGTGCAGGGATTCGAGGCTGGTTCCTCTTTTAATGCCACCCCCAGCTTCTGCCACTCCTTCCGCTACAGCAGCTTCTTGAAGCAGATGTTGGCAGATGTGTTAAGGAGCCACAGATCTCCTCTGAAGCAACTTTTTTGTTTTCAATTCAGAGTGCCACAGGTCCCTAGCTGGAAACCTTTTCAGAAATAGCCTAGGTCAGGGCTTTTCAACCAGTGGTACGGGTACCACCTGTGGTACATTGGCACCTGGCAGGTGGTACGCGACCATCCTAGAAAAGTGGTAGTGGGGGAGGGGAATGAGCTGAACCGGTGGCAGCACCGCACAAGCCTGAGCGAGAGATGGCTGGAGCTGCAGGGCTGTCAGGGCTCAGCGGAAACGCCAGGATCAGTGCTTCTTCGGGGCTGTCAGGGCTCAGTGGAAGCACCAGGATCAGCACCAGGTTCCAGCTGGAGCTCGATGCTGATCCTGGCACTTCTGCTGAGCCCAGAAGAAGCACCGATCAGCTGGAAAGCAGCATTGATCCTGGTGCTTCTGCTGAGCCCAGAAGAAGCGCCAATCAGCTGGAATGTTGCAGCATCTCCAGGGTCTTGTGATTTGCATTCAGATGCTTGGCAACTGATTCATATTTATGATGGTCACAGTATCCCAGGATCATGTGAAGTGACCAAAACCTGCTGCAACCACCCAGCAGATGGGGGGGATAAAAACCAAACACCCCCCACCCCAACCCTGCTGCCAATCCTCAACAGAAATGCTCACAACAATGAAAACCTCAGACAGGAGGAAGAGCGTCGCCGAGTGGGCAGGCAGGTGTCTTGCTCGGCTGTGGCTTGGGGGGCACTTTTTTCAGTGCCATTGTAACTTCGAACAGTCACTAAGCGAACTGTTTTAAGTCGAGGACTACCTGTACTTTATCACTTTTTTCCTTTTGGGGGCGGGGGTCATCACGTTTTTGACACCTTGCTAGGTGACTGGTGGTACTCGGATGTTGCCATATCCTAAAAGTGGGTGCCCTTGAAAAGTGGCTCCCCTTGAGGAGCACCCGGAGGCTCCAGCTAGTCCAAAATGCGGCCGCGCAGGCGGTGCTGGGAGGGACTCGACGCTCCCATATAACACCGCTGCTGCGCGAGCTGCATTGGCTGCCTGTGGCCTTCCGGGTGCGCTTCAAGGTGTTGACTATCATCTTCAAAGCGCTCCATGGCATCGGACCCGGATACCTTCGAGACCGCCTCCTGCCACAGATTACCTCCCATCGACCTGTACGCTCCCACAGAGTGGGTCTCCT
>NW_015403456.1:0-1838 GCF_001527695.2 Protobothrops mucrosquamatus
TCCACTCCACTCCACTCCACTCCACTCCACTCCACTCCATATTTTCTATTCTATTCTATTCTATTCTATTCTATTCTATTCTACTCCACTCCACTCCACTCCACTCCACTCCACTCCACTCCACTCCACTCTACTCTACTCTACTCTACTCTACTCTACTCTACTCTACTCTACTCTACTCTTCCATTCCATTCCATTCCACTCCATTTATTCTATTCTATTCTATTCTATTCTATTCTGTTCTGTTCTGTTCTGTTCTGTTCTACTCTACTCTACTCTACTCTACTCTACTCTACTCTACTCTACTCTACTCTACTCTACTCTACTCTACTCTACTCTTCCATTCCATTCCATTCCATTCCATTCCACTCCATTTATTCTATTCTATTCTATTCTATTCTATTCTATTCTATTCTATTCTATTCTATTCTATTCTATTCTATTCTATTTTCTATTCTCACAAATATAGCCCACCATTTTCAAATAGACCACAGTGAACTGATTTGGCTCAAGCAGGAGGGGAACAAGGGAGATGAGAAAAATTGGAGGAGTTCAGATGTTCTTCCTTTGTGGATTGTCACTGTGAGAGAAACCTTCCATGGCAGCGTTTGGGGTTTATTTTTACGAGACGGAGCTCCATACGGTTTATTGGATCTGAGGCGGCTTTTTCCAGCTTTGCTGGTAGAAGCCCCTTGTTGACACAAATAAAGATGAAATAGAAATGAAATCTGAAGTCCAGATCGGGTGTGTTTCGCAAACATTCCAACCTGTGAAATTGCATCACTGGTAACATTTCGGAATCTTACCCGCAAAGTTCCCGAAGAGGTTGTCAAAACATTTCCTGATGATGTATAATTTTGCTGCTTTTAATGAATTCTCATGGCTTTACAGCTAACGGTGGGGTGTGCTTTTTTTCTCTCACACTTTTCTTTTTCCTTTTAATTTTTTTTAAATAAATATTATCAGTTGTGTGAGAGAGATTCTCAGCCATTTTCTTTCTTTTGTTCACTTTATTCTTCAAATTGGAGGAGGATAGACTGGACACTACGTCCAGCCCCTTGCTGTAAGAGCTCAGCTGGGGAACCAATTTCACATGCAGAGTCTCCTAAATTTTACCTCTGGATGAAAAAAAGGCAAGACACCTATTTATGATGGAGTACAAATATCCTTGATTTATGACCATTAATTATAGAGCCTGGATTTTCGATCATGACGATTCAGAATAACAGAATAACCGAGTTAGAAGGGACCTTGGAGGTCATCTAGTCTAACCCGCTGATCAAGCAGGAGACCCTATAGCAGGGGTAGGCAACCTTGGCTCTTTTATGACTGGTGGACTTCAATCCCCAGAATTCCTGAGCCAGCATGCCTCAGCTTGGAAACCTCTCCCTTTCCCCTCAGCATGGCTGGCTCGGGAATTCTGGGAGTTGAAGTCCACCAGTCATAAAAGAGCCAAGGTTGCCTACTCCTGCCCTATACCATTTCAGACACATGGTTGTCCAGTCTCTTCTTAAAAACCTCCAGTGATGGAGCACCAACAATTTTTGGAAACAAGCCATTCCACTGGTTAATTGTTCTCACCATTAGGAAATTTCTCCTTATTTCTAGGTTGCCTCTCTCCTTGGTTAGTTTCCATCTGTTGCTTCTTGTCCTGCCTTCAGGGGCTTTGGAGAATAGCTTGACTCCCTCTTCTTTGGGGCAGCCCTTCAAATATTAGAAGGCCGCTATCATGTCGCCCCTCATCCTTCTCTTCATTAAACTAAACATACCCAATTCCAGCAACCTGTTCTTTATATGTAATGGAGCACTTTGTCATTGTTCTAGATATTATATATATA
>NW_015403456.1:9513-12764 GCF_001527695.2 Protobothrops mucrosquamatus
CCCCCCCCCCCAAGATATATAGTAGGGACCAATATTTTTCAAACTTGGCAACTATAAGATGTGTGGACTTCAACTCCCAGAATTGAACTGGATAACCCCTAGCAGTTGATCCTCAATTATTCATTACAAGTTTAAATCTGCCCACGTTTGCAAATTCTTTATTTACCAGATTCTTTTATTTTCCTTCCTTTCCTCCCTCCCTCTCTGCCTCTCTTCTTTCTCTTTCTCTTTCCCCTTCTCCTTCCTTCCTTCCTTCCTTCCTTCCTATCCCCCCGCTTCTCTTCCCCTTCTCCTCCCTCCCTCCCTGTTTCCTTCTTTCTCTTTTCCCTTTCTCCTTCCTTCCTTCCTTCCTTCCTTCCTTCCTTCCTATCCCACCGCTTCTCTTCCCCCTCTCTTCCCTCCCTCTGTTTCCTTCTTTCTCTTTTCCCCTTCTCCTTCCTTCCTTCCTTCCTTTCTTCCTATCCCCCCGCTTCTCTTCCCCTTTCTATTTATATATCTGCTTTTAAAAACATTTCATTAAAAAAAAACTAAAATAAACATTTCAGGCCTCCGAAACCCAACTTTTGAGAACTCAGTTCAGATAGAGATAACACGAGGCTGAATATTTGGAAAGAAGTCTTGGTGGGCTGGTTTTCCTATTAGCTGCATCAAAAGAACATCAGAAATTGGACTTGAAATAACGATGACGATGACGATGACGATGATAATAATAATAATAATAATAATAATAATAATAATAATAATAATAATAATAATAATAATAATAATAGAGTTGGAAGGAACCTTTGAGGTCTTCTAGTCCAACCCCATAGACAAAGAGATTTATCTTCAATGAACACTCCAAGCTGGAATGCGGAATGGGGGGGAAAAACATTTATAGAACTCAGTAACACATTTCACCTCCAGCCATCTTAAAAACTTCCAGTGTTGGAGCACCCACTACTTCTTGAGGCAGGTTGTTCCACTGGTTAATTGTTCCCACTGTTAGGAAGTTTCTCCTTAGTTCTAGGTTGCTTCTCTCCTTGATTAGTTTACATCCGTTGCTTCTTGTCCTGTCTTCAGGCGCTTTGGAGAATAGCTTGACTCCCTCTTCTTTGGGGCAGCCCCTCAGATACTGGAAGACTGCTATCATGTCACCCCTCGTACTTCTCTTCATTAAACCAGACATACTTTCTCTTCCTTGTTTTGATGAACCAGATAAATTAAAGCAAAACCAACTAACAGATCATTCATCAACCTAGACTACTGGATCCCAACGGTTCTCTCAATCAGTGCAAATTAAATCATCAGAATTTGGATAGAACTGATTTGGATGATGAAAATGCTAATATGATAAAATGATAGTCCTGCATCCAGTTTTGGTCACCACGATGTAAAAAAGATGCTGAGACTCTGGAAAGAGTGCAGAGAAGAGCAACAAAGATGATCAGGGGACTGGAGGCTAAAGCATATAAGGAATGGTTACTAGAATTGGGTGTGTCTGGTTTAATGAAGAGAAAGACAAGGGGGGATATGATAGCCGTGTTCCAGTGTCTCAGGGGCTGCCACAAAGTAGAGGCAGTCAAGCTATTCTCCAAAGCGCCAGAAGGCAGGACAAGAAGCAATGGATGGAAACTGATCAAGGAGAGAAGCAACCTAGAAATAAGGAGAAATTTCCTGACAGAACAATTAACCAGTGGAACAACCTGCCTCCAGAAGCGGTGAATGCTCCAACACTGAAAGTTTTTAAGAAGAGACTGGACAGCCATTTGTCTAAAATGGTATAGGATTTCCTGCTTGAGCAGAGGGTTGGACTAGATGACCAACAAGGTCCCTTCCAACTCTGTTGTTCTAAGTTCTAACTGTACATGGCTGTGTTTGAAAGGCTTCCAATTTGGCTTAGTCACAAAATCCTGGGAGTGAATCATTTCTGAGAGGCAGAAATCCAGACTTTAGAGATCCCATGGCTCATTCTTCAAAGTGAAATCACTGCGGCAAATGTTCACACCGCCCTGGTGATTCCTAGATTTGACAAACCCAACTTAACCCTTCGCGGACTTTTTAAAATTCAAAACGAGTGTTTGCACCAATCCATTTTGATCCATCTACAACTAGCCCAACCCCCTGTTAGATCAAGAGACCCTTTAACAGGGGTGTCGAACTGGCAGCCCGCGGGCCGGATGTGTCATGCACAGGCCACGCCCACCCCAGCTCCACAAAGGCAAAAGACGTTGTGATACGTCACGTGATGTGATTGAGTTTGACACGCATGCCCTATACCATTTCAGACAAATGGTTATCCAGTTTCTTCTTAAAAACTTCCAGTGTTGGAGCATTCACCGCTTCTGGAGGCAGGTTGTTCCACTGGTTAATTGTTCTAACTGTCAGGAAATTTCTCCTTAGTTCTAGTGTGGTAAGTCAGCCCCCCAGAGAAGGAAATATTAAAAGGGCAGAAAAATATATTTCCTCAAAGGATCTTAAAGAGGCAAAAAAGCATGCCCATTTTTTCTTAATAGCCCCAGGTCTCCCTCCTCCAAGAAGAAACCAGCTCTATAGAAATGCAGATGCAGACCATTCAGGAAAGTTGAAGCTAAAAGATTAAGAAGACAAAGACACCTAAAATCTACATACCCCACCCAAAGTCTAAGACAGGACATAACTGGATAACCAGAGTTGGAAGGGACTTTGGGGGTCTTCTAGTCCAACCCCCTGCTCAGGCAGGAAACCCTATACCATTTCAGACAAATGGTTGTCCAATCTCTTCTTGAAAACCTCTAGTGTTGGAGCATTCATAGCTTCTGGAGGCAGGTTGTTCCATTGGTTAATTGTTCTAACTGTCAAGAAATTTCTCCTTAGTTCTAGGTTGCTTCTCTTCTTGGTTAGTCTCCATCTGTTGCTTCTTGTCCTGCCTTCTGGTGCTTTGGAAAATAGCTTGACTCCCTCTTCTTTGGGGCAGCCCCTGAGATATTGTAAGACTGCTATCATATCCCCCCTCGTCCTTCTCTTCATTAAACTAGACATACCCAATTCCAGCAGCCATTCCTTATATGTTTTAGCCTCCAATCCCCTAATCATCTCTGTACTCTTTCTAGAGTCTCAACATCTTTTTTAAATCGTGGTGACCAAAACTGGATGCTAAAACATACAAAGAACGGTTGCTGGAATTGGGTATGTCTAGATTAATGAAAAGAATGACTAGGAGGTGACACCATAGTAGTGTTCCAAAGAAGAGGGAGTCAAGCTATTCTCCAAAGCACCTGAAGGCAGGACAA
>NW_015403457.1:0-3251 GCF_001527695.2 Protobothrops mucrosquamatus
CCCTTATAAGCAGAAGAACACTGACACCCCCTAAATTCCATTGAAGATGTTACCTAGCCTGGTAATGTAATGTTTGGAAACCAACCAACCCCCATCATTAACTTTGCTAAGTTGTTGTTTTTCTTAACATTTATCTTCCATGGGTTGAGATGCACTTGTTTTTAGACTGTGCTCCTTTAATTCTTACAGTGAAGCTGTCAATATATGAGGTGTAGCGTAGGCCAGGGGTCCCCAATCCCATCCGTGGACCAGTACCGGGCCACGGCACGCCAGTAACCAGTCCGCACAAACAAGCAAAGTCCCATCCGTGGGATGCAGGCAGCACCCAAAACCACGCCCCCTCCAGTCCGCCCCTTCCAATCTCTCCATGGAACCAGTCCCTGGTGCCCAAAAGGTTGGGGACTTCTGGCATAGGCAACTTATCATAGAGCCTGGACACTGATTAATTTTGCCAATGCACTGTAAATCTATTTATCAAAACTACGGTGTCCTTGGAAGCTGATTGCAGTTTATTGTTTAACTGGCTGAGAGACATCCAAGAATGCTTAGTTTTATTCACCATGTCCCATTTTAAACTTTAAAAAAAAAATTGAGTGGAAAAAAGAAAGGCAAGAGAAGGAAAACTAAATCACACTATAATGACAGGTACGGTTTGAAGAAAGCAGATAAAGCTTTGGTAGTTCTGATTCTTAAGAGGCTAAAATACAGCCAATTAAAAATTATGAGTGATTTTTAAATCACTGAGTCCTAGTGTGAATCATGAGCAATTGCAACTGATTTTATCAAATTGCAATGACAAATCTGAGCAACCCAAACACTGCATTGCTTCAGATAACCAATAGCCAAAATTGTTGATTGTCTTAATTTCTTATTTTTTTTTTCTGTTTAACAAAAGTGTACTTTTGGGTCACCAAAGCTTTCCTAGATTTTGTCTTGATCCTGGCAAAATTATCTACAGGCAGACAGCTAATTATGAATCTAATTATCAACACGTGTCTCTCTTGCCCCAGTTTTTCTCCTTGCTTGGAGAAATGAAAACTGTTGAGTTTTTATTAGTATAGAGATGAAACGCACGCTCGAATTCCATTAAGATTTAATTTGAAGACTTCTGCTGTTCTTATCAACCACGTCACGAGGAGAAAAGCCACAGGAAAGATTTTTCTTATTTATAACTTGATAAAGATCTCAAATCAGTAAGGATTTCATTTGTATCCTGCTTTTCTACTGCAAATTACCCAGTAGGAATTCTTTTGGTAGGAGAAAAAAAAACAGCAAATAAAAAATCTTTGCAATATTGGTTGACTTTCTACTTCTCTTAAGAGAGGGAATGATTCAATCATGAATCCGTAATTATATGCGTTATCATACCAACTGTAGCAACTTTTCATCATATAAAAAAGCACCCACCAGTTTAGGCAAAAGGTCATCTGTTTTGATCCTGTCACTTGTCCTTGTCTTACGACCACAACGTTGAGCCCAACATTTTTGTTGCTAAGTGAGACAAAGCACCTGTAGACAGGGCATCCCAAAGGTGCTTTTTTCAGGAGGCAACTGAACTGAACTGTTTTTCTTTGAAGGCATCCAACAAGTTTCTGAGAAGCGAAACATCTTCAAAGAAAAACAAGGAAGTCCAGTTGCCTCCTGAAAAAGCACCTTTGGGACAACCATGACCTGGATGACGGAGACTCTCCATAGACATGTAGGCAAGTTAAGAAAAAATGGATGGAAACTAATCAAGGAGAGAAGCAACCTGGAACTAAGGACATACTTCCTAACAGTGAGGACAATTAACCAGTGTTAATATTGCAGTATTCCAGTATTTGAGGGGCTGCCACAAAGAAGAGGGTGTCAAGCTATTCTTCAAGAAACAATGGTTGGAAACTGACCAAAGAGAGAAGCAACCCGGAATTAGGGAGAAACTTCCTAACAGTGAGGGCAATTAAGCAGTGGAACAGCTTACCACCAGAAATTGTGGGTGCTCCATCATGGGAGGTTTTTAAAAGAAACTAGACAGTCACTTGTCTGAAATGATATAGGTTCTCCTGCTCAAGCAAGGGGCTGGACTAGAAGACCTCCAAGGTCCCTTCCAGCTATATTCTACTCTACTCTACTCTACTCTACTCTACTCTACTCTACTCTACTCTACTCTATCTGATCCTATCATTGGAAGTTTTTAAGAAGAGACTGAACAGCCACCTGTCTGAAATGGTATAAGGTCTCCTGCTCGAGCAGGGGTTGGACTAGAACAGGGCTTTTCAACCAGTGGTACGGGTACCACCTGTGGTACATTGACACCTGGCAGGTGGTACGTGACCATCCCAGAAAAGTAGTGGGGGAGGGGAATGAGCTGAACCGGTGGCAGCACCGCACAAGCCTGAGCAAGAGATGGCTGGAGCTGCAGGGCTGTCAGGGCTCAGCAGAAGCGCCAGGATCAGCACCAGGCTCCAGCTGGAGCTCGGCACTGATCCTGGTGCTTCTGCTGAGCCCAGAAGCGCCAATCAGCTGGAATGTTGCAGCATCTCCAGGGTCTTGTGATTTACATTCAGATGCTTGGCAACTGATTCATATTTATGACGGTCACAGTGTCCCAGGGTCATGTGAAGTGACCAAAACCTGCTGCAACCACCCATCAGATGGGGGGAATAAGAACCACACACACCCCACCTCACCCCCGCTGCCAATCCTGAACAGAAATGCTCACAACAATGAAAACCTCGGACAGGAGGAAGAGCACCACTGGGTGGGCAGGCAGGTGTCTTGCTCGGCTGTGGCCTGGGGGGCACTTTTTTCAGTGCCATTGTAACTTCGAACAGTCACTAAGTGAACTGTTGTAAGTCGAGTACTACCCGTACTTTATCAATTTTTTCCTTTTTTGGGGGGGGGGTCATCAAGTTTTTGACACCTTGCTAAGCGACTGGTGGTACTCGGATGTTGCCATATCCTAAAAGTGGTACAATGGGTGAAAAGGTTGAAAAGCCCTGGACTAGAAGACCTCCAAGGTCCCTTCCAGCTCTATTCTGATAGAAACGTCTCCCTCTAATGGCAATCTCTCTTTTCTAAGGATTCAACCCAGATTCAGTAACTATCAGCAGAAGCTTGAAGGATATAGCAGGACCCGATAAGTGGTTTTTTCTAAAGACATGAAAGAAGTCATATTTATGCAGAAAAATCAGACTACAATACTACAGAACACAAAAATCAGGCCTTATAAATAACTAAGAGTCCTGTGGTTTCTATCCTAAGCCCCTCCC
>NW_015403458.1:0-3251 GCF_001527695.2 Protobothrops mucrosquamatus
CATGGAAAAAACTGTCCATGTGTCTAGTTTTGGCGTGCAATGCCCTATAGCACTGTCTTGAGGGAAGTTGAAACAGTTTATGTCCAGGATGTGAGGGGTGTGTAGATATTTTCTCAGCCCTCTTTCTCGCTCGTGAAACATACAGGTCCTCAATGGAAGGCAGGCTGATAGCAATTGTTTTTTCTGTAGTTCTAACTATGCGTTGAAGTCTGTGTCTGTCTTGTTTGGTTGCAGTGCCAAACCAGACAGTTATAGAGGTGCAAATGACAGACTCAACAATTTCTTTATAGAATTGTATCATCAGCAACTTGGGCAGTCTGAGCTTTCTGAGTTGGCACAGGAAGAACATTCTTTGTTGTGCTTTTTCGATGACAGTTTTGACAGTAGGTGTCCACTTTAAGTCTTGAGATATTATAGAACCTAGAAACTCTCTACTGTTGATACTGTGTTGTCTCATATTGTAAGAGTTGGTAGAATAGGAGGGTTTCTCCTAAAATCTACTATCATTTCTACAGTTTTGAGTTGTTCGGTTCAAGATCGTTCTGGCTGCACCACAGTGTTCAAGCTCCCGTCTATATGCAGATTTGTCATTTCAAATGAGACCAATCACTGTTGTATGATCTGCAAACTTCATTACTTTAACAGAGGGATCCTTCAAGATGCAGCCGTGGGTATAGAGAGAGAAGTGGAGAGAGCATACAGCCCTGAGGGCCCCCTGTGCTAATTGTACAGGTATCTGATGTGATTTTGCCTAGATTCACTTCTATGCAAACGAAATCAAATGTATTCTGTATCCAGGCTGCGTTCATTTCTTTTTTCCAACCTTGCCTATATTTTAGAGGGCAAAGGCCAAGTCTAGCCTTTGGACAGGAAAAAAGGAATTATCCAAGGAGTTGCTGCCCATTTCAAGGGGAGATGCTAATGAACACTGTGCCCACACAATGCTGCTGCCCATATCAGTGAAAAACAGACTGGGCTACAACACCTGATTCTGCTTATCTGTGCCAGGGACACTATTATTTGTGTCTTAGTATAGACTAAATACTATTTTATTCAGGAGCGACAAATAAGAGGAGGGTCAAGGGGAAGATGAAAAGTGCAAGAGCATGGTGCCAGGCTAAACTGTAGTGGGGGACAGGTCCTCCCTTTGTTGCTTATAAAGTTGGCAAAATATTGTTAACAATATTTTCTTTAATGAACAGGCAACCTGCAGCCTAGGACTCCATGTAGCTCCTCAGTCTCTTTTTGCAGCTGTGAAAACCTTATCCAATTGCACCACACTTAATTGCAATGTTTCTCAAAATGGCTGGCAGTTTTCCATCCTTTCCCAACCAAAAAGAAGAAGAAAAGAAAAAAATAGCACATCTAATGTACAACGCATGCATGCTTGGTTTTTATCACTGCTAGTGTGGTTCCTGCCTGCCAAATATTACTTATTCCAGCTGTGGATAATGGTTTAGTAAATGCCTTTTTACTCTGTAAGTCTGAAATTGGCTGCTACTTTAGGAAGATGTTTTGCGCAGAACATTCAGGGATGTTAGCCATAATAACACACTGATTATTGTTACTGTTTGTCCAATGATTCACTGAAAAACAGAGCCAAAAGAATAGACTATACCTGCAAATGTCACTCTGATTAAGGAGGGAGGGTGATATCAGAGCTGAGTTCAAGGAATCATTCACCCTTCCTTGAAATGAGTGACAGTTTTCATACCCAGCCATGCTAATTATCACTCTTTCTGCTTACCAAATGCCAATTAGCCAGGTACCAGCATGCTGAGGTCAGAAATGCTAACAAAAGCTCCGCAATTTCTGCTTCCAGTGTTTTTGTTGAAAGCCAAGAAGTTTGCAATGAATTAGTCTACTGTTTAAATAAATGTGTTTGTATACAGTTTGCATACAAATACTCATAATTCAAATGATCCAGTTCAATCCAAGAAAGCCTTCACTATACAGCAATGGCAAGCCTCTAGATTTCTAGAGAAATTGTAGAGAAATTTCTAGAAAAATTGTAGAGCTTCTGTACCAGAGGCAAATTCCTTGTGTGTCTAATCACACGTGGCCAAATAAAGCTACTGTATTGTATCACATCGCATCGCATCCTATCCTATCCTATCCCCTGCCGTACCATACCATACCATACCATATACCATACCATACCATACTAATTTTGTTGTCAGGCTTCTGTAATAATAGTTTTCCAAGGACCCAAAAGCTCAGATAAAGAGACTTTTTGTAGAAAAACTGTGAATCAAATCAGGTAGGAAATAATTCTAGCAACTGCTGTATATCAAAGATGGATAGTTTCTGTTTAATCTGTTGATAATAACATTCCTGTCCACATTCTTGTGTTTGTTTCTCACACCCATGGAATAGAAACTGCTGGAAGCCACTCTCTTTGGGGTAGGAGGAATTGCTTTCATCTGTTTCTGGATTTTATCATCATACCTTCTGATGTGAACTTAGCCTCCGATTGGACTAGTTCAGGCGGGCCAATGGAGGCAGGTCTTGAGTCCATTTTATGGGAAGAGTTTGATCCTGTGACCCCCGAGGACATGGACAGAATGCTGGGACGGCTGAACACCACCACGTTTACTGGACCCGTGTCCCTCCTGGCTGGTACTGGCCTCCCGGGAGGTTACACGAGGCTGGCTCCAGGAAATCGTCAACACTTCTTTGAGTGAGGGGTTCTTGCCGGCTGCCTTGAAAGAGGCTGTGGTGAGGCCCCTCCTCAAGAAGCCCTCCCTGGACCCAGCTACTTTGGCCAACTACCGGCCTGTCTCCAACCTTCGCTTTCTTGCGAAGGTTGTTGAGAGTGTGGTGGCACGACAGTTCCCTCAGCACCTGGAAGAAACTGTCTATCTAGACTCACGCCAGTCCGGCTTCTGGCCTGGGCACAGCATGGAAATGGCATTGGTTGCGTTGGTTGATGATCTCTGGAGGGCTCGGGATAGGGGCTGTTCCTCTATCCTGGTCCTGTTAGACCTCTCAGCGGCTTTTGATACCATCGACCATGGTATCTTGTTGCACCGGTTAGGGGGGTTTATTTATTTTTATTTATTTAATTTGATTTGTATCCCGCCCTTCTCCACACCGGACTCAGGGCGGCTAACAGCCTTATAAAACAACATTACAACAAATATCAATTAAAACCAGATTAAAAGAAAATATTCGTAAAGGCCTAGTCGTTAAAATTACCCTTAAAATTACCCTTAAAAACCCCACTAAAATTCCCTAGGCCAATCCCGCTT
>NW_015403459.1:0-3250 GCF_001527695.2 Protobothrops mucrosquamatus
GTGATCTTCCAATGTCAGCCGTGGGTCCAGGAGGACTCCCAAGTTGCGTGCCTTCTCTGAGGGGGCCAGAGTTTCGCCCCCTATAGTCAGCGATGGGATCAGCTGACTATGCCGAGGCGCTGGCATCCACAGCCACTCGGTCTTGGAAGGGTTGAGTCTGAGTCTGTTCCTCCCCATCCAGACCCGTACGGCCTCCAGGTGCTGGCCACTTCCAGGTGATGGCGCATTTCTTCATTCTTCACAAAGGGTGACACCTCCCCAGCATGTACCCAGGGGTGAGGCTGATGTGGCAGGGGCTGGTTCCTCACTGTTTCCAGACAGCCTTGTGGAGCTAAGACTTAATGCGTTTCAGCATAGATGGCCACCACAAAATTGTACATTGGCTCCCAGCTGGCCTGGGCCAGGGCCAAGGCAGCGGGGGCCGTTCCCTCACTGTTTCCAGGATGGCTTCGTGGGCCACATGAAACCACTTCTCAGGCCACATCTGGCCCCCGGGCCTTGTGTTTGACATGTCTGTGTTAAAGTATAAGTTGTCTTTTCCAAATCCAATATTTCTTGTGAATTTTTTTCCACTTGGGTTAAATCATACTTTTTTATTTTGTTAGGTTCATCTTTAAGTCTCTATTCTCAAATTTCTGGTCAGTTATCTATTTTATCAGCTCCTTCTCTATTGTTGTTTTCCGGGATTTTCTTGTTGTAAAGTTAAATTGGAGATAAATTGTTTTATATTTTCAAAGTTATTTTGGATTTCTTTGTAGTTTGATATCATTGTTTGAATTAGTTGCAGCATATCATAAGTCTCCTCTTGAAAGGTATTTATTTTTTCTTGATAAGTACTTTCTACAAGCCTCTGATTTTCCATGATGGCCAAGAATCAAAGTTTTCTTTTCTCTGCAAATAGCTTTGGAGTCACAGTTAAGTAGATATTGTAATCCAGAAAGTTCAAAAAAGTTTTTTTTTCCTGAAGTTTATATGTCTCTCTTTCTCTGCAGCCCAGATTGTTTTCTTTTTTGTCACAGCTGTTCTTTATTATTAGAGCTTTGAAGGTCACAAGCACAGATTAGTTTTTTCCAGATTTTGCCAAGTCCTGTATGAAAGCCATAGCTGTCATAGTCTTCATCCACCACTAGATGTCAGCACTGGTTTATTTTTCAAATTTTCAATTTTCAAAATAAACAGTTGCCTTTAAAATGAGAATCTTAACCATTCAGCAATTCCAAACTTATCCAAATTTAGATTTTATATACATTTCATTTCATATGATCCTCCATAAAAGGTTTAATTCACCACTTCTGTTAGTAAAAGGGTGGGGCAAAGATCCCCCTCTTTCACTTTCGGAGATTTTTTGCTTCTTGGGATTGTTTTTTCAGGAAAGTTAATAAGTAGGCTAGAGAAAATTGGTGTTCTTACCCAGATTCAAACGCGCTGTTTACAATCAGCTTAAAGTAGTACTTTTTGACTTCAGTTGCTTGTAGCTTGGGCTAGACTCTGAAGTTAGGCTAGACTTTCTCCTGTTGGTTTCTGGAAGGCTTCTCCTGAACCAGTCGGGTTGACCACCATCTCTCTGTGGTCCATGGGACTTCCTTCCTTCTTTGCAGCCTCTTCAGGGCAACATCTGGCCCATTTAGGATCCCCTAACAGAAAGAAATTCAGTTGAAGGGCACAGAGCCCCAAAATCCCTTGACTGCTGCACTACTGCACAAGACTGGAAGTCTTCATCACTTGAGATTTTAAGAAGAGACTGGACAACCACTTGTCTGAAATGATATAGGGCAGGGCTTTTCAACCAGTGGTACGCATACCACTTGTAGTACTTTGCCACATGGTAGGTGGTACGCAATTGCTAGCCAAGTGTAGCAGGGGAGGGGAATGAGCCAAAGCGAGCCAAGCCTGATGGAGAGGCAGCTGCAGCTGCAGGACTGTCTGGGCTCGGCAGAAGCCCCAGGAGCCAGCAGGGTTCCAGCTGATTGGTGCTTCCATAAGCAACTCGAAACTGAAGGTGAACTGGAGAAAAAGTGGGGGAAGAGATGAGAGGCTATAAAAGAACATTGTTTGGGTGGGGGAAGGGGAAAAAGACAACAGGAAAGGTTTAATCCCTTTAAACAAATTTAATTAGTGTTACCCCCTTTAATTGAGTCTGTCTGTGGCTTTTAGAAAGTTTTCTTTGAAGGTAAACAGGCTTAATTTAAAGTTAAAGCTTTTCGCAATTGCCAGAGCCTTTCAGTCTAGAATTGCAACATTGTGACACGTGACACACCTGAGGCAGCTTAAAGAGAAAAAAATGGAGTTTGTGTTTCTTTATTTTCTTGCTTTGCACTAGATTCCTGTGTCTTTAAGGGTACAGGGAAGGGATTGGGGGTGCATTCTTACTACACTGTGGAAGAGCTCAGAAGGGCCAACTAGCTAGCTCAGGAGTCTACAAACTTAGCAACTTTAAGACCTGTGGACTTCAACTCCCAGAATTCCTCAACCAGTCATGAGGGCTGAGGAATTCTAGGAGTTGAAGTCCACAAGTCTTAAAAGTGCCAAATTTGGTGTCCCCTGAACTAGCTGGTAGTGGTGCATATTAATAAACATGGATATACAAATATCTGATTGTTAATGAAAAAGGAAGATTCACTGACTTTGAAGGTTGATCAGCAATGAGAAAAAGAATGGAGAGATCCAGGAGGATAATCTTATATGAACGTTTTGAAAGTTTTTTATTTTTAAAATTTTTTGATCTGGAACTGATTTCTTGGACATATTCTATTTGAATTAATAAGACTTAAAGGATTGAAGTATTTGATAAAGAAGAGTGCAGATGAATATACTATTAAAATTTGTTGTAAAAAATAAAAAAGGAAGAAAATTTTACTTAAAAGATATGTATTTGAGATTAAAAAAGAGTTTAGATGATTAATGATATATAATTGTATTATTCTAAAGGATTTATATTGTCTTAGAGGAAGTTAAAGATGGTTTTTTTAATGGGTTTAAGATATTTGGATGATTAATAGCAGTAAGATTAGTAGTTAATTTTTATTTTTTTATTTTTGAAGAAATGGTAATGTTTAATTTTTAGATATTTAGATCTGGGGAAGATGGATAATTATATTTTGAGTTTTGGAGTTAAAATATATAATTTTTGTTGCTTTTTATTACCATTTGAGTTAAAGTTTATATATTCTATATAATTTAGATATGCATTTTATAGTTAAGTTTGTTATTGTTTAATAGAGCTAAAGTAAATTAATACTGGTATGTGTTA
>NW_015403460.1:0-3249 GCF_001527695.2 Protobothrops mucrosquamatus
AAAAAAAAACAAAAAAAAAACCAACCAGGCAAAACTAGGCAGACGCAGGAGTGAGCAAGATGCCTCTTGGGTCTTCCATTAGGAAGAATATTTTATTAGTTTATCAAAACATAAAATACAGAAGTGCAAAGAAAAAGGAAAATAAGGGGGAGGAAAGGGGGAAGAGAAAAAGATGAAGTGTAAAGGGGAAAAGAAAAAAAAAGCATTGATTTCTGGTTCCTTTTGATGTGGCAGAATAAGGCAGCGACATAAACCGTCCACGTTTTACGTTTAGATAAGAATATATATATATAGGTAGCCCTCATTTTACAACCACAATTTCTGTTGCTAGGTGAGACAGTTGCTAAGTGAGCTTTGCTCCATTTTACAAACTTTCTTGCTACAGTTGTTAAGTGAATCACCACAGATGTTAAGTTAGACAATTGTTAGGTCAGACATGTCAAAGATAAGGCCCGGGGGCTGGATGTGGCCCACGAAGTGGTTTCATGTGGCCCGCGAAGCCATCCTGGAAACCGTGAGGGAACGGCCCCCGCTGCCTTGGCCCTGACCCAGGCCGGCTGGGAGCCAATGTACAATTTTGTGGTGGCCATCTATGCTGAAACGCATTCAGTCTTAGCTCCACAAGGCCGTCCGGAAACAGCGAGGAACCAGCCCCTGCCGCGTTGGGTGCATGCTGGGGAGGGGTCACCCTTTGTCAGGAATGAAGAAATGCACCATGCCTTGGCGCTTGCCCCGGTCCCACCCCCTTCTGCCAGAGACCCTCAGATCTGTCCCACTCCTGCCCAGGCCCCCACAGGCACCCTTGACGCGAATGATGTAGAGCTGGCCAGTAGGCCACACACCCACTCCATCCATGCCCACCCAGTAGGCCGCACCCACCCTGGCCACATCCACCCGGCCCCCCAAGGGCAACCGCAATGCTGATGCGGCCCTCAATGAAATTGAGTTTGACACCCCTGTGTTAGGTGAACCTGGCTTCCCCATTGACTTTGTTGTGCGACCTTCATGGTCATAAGTCATTTTTTTCAGCGCTCTTGTAACTTCAAATGGTCACTAAATAAACTGTTGTCTAGTACGGGTAGGCCTTAACTTACATTTCTATAACAGCTAAGCCTATCGAATCAGCAAAAGCCAACAGGAACGCTTCAGCTTTGATTGTGGGTCTGTTGGGTCTTCTAAAAGAGGGGTCTGCTCTTAGAACGAGTCTCTCCTTGGCTCTCTCGCTCAAGCCTGATGTGTCTAACCTTAACACATTTCTGTAAAACCCAAGAATGCCGAACTGGAAGCCAGGATAAAAGAGCAGGCGACTAAGATAAACGAACTGCAGAAGGCGATCGATGGTGGACGTGACTTTTCCCAAAGATGCCTAGCTGAAAAAAATAGGGAGTTGGCGCAAATGCACCAGCAGATGCAGTCTCAGCTGGAGGAATATGAGCATCTGTTGAACGTGAAGCTGGCCCTGGACCTTGAGATCAATGCCTATAGGATGTTGCTAGAGGGAGAAGAAAAACGGTAAGCTTGGAAATCTCCCCTCCATAAGTAGGCTTTTTTTTAATGGACCAAGAGCTGGAGGTCAACCAGTTTCACCTCCATCCATCACCAACTCCTGTTTAAGAGAACATGGGCAGAGATCTTGGATTCTTCTGCTCATTTGTCTCAGTGAGCAGCAGAGAAGTAACGTTTAAGCAGCCTTATGAATGAGATAGAACAAGGGTCTGCAAACTTTTAAGACTTGGGGACTTCAAGACCCAGAATTCCTCAACCGGTCATGTGCTGTGTGCATGTTCCAAGGCAGAAATGCAGGCAAATGGCTAGCAGGAAGGTGGTGCTGAAGGAACAGATTGTTCTTCAAAATCTGTTTATATTGTGAAGAGAAGGAGACTCTTTGCCTAACTGATTCCATGGGGTTGAAAACAATCTGGTACAGATAGTCCTCGACTTAACGGCCACAACTGAGCCCAAAGTTTCTGTTGCTAAGTGAAACATTGGTCAAGTGAACTTTGCCTCATTTTACGACCTCCCTTGCCACAGTGGTTTAAGTGAATCCCTGCAGTTGTTAAGTTAGCAATATGGTTGTTAAGGGAATCCATTGACTTTGCTTGTCAGAAGGTTGCAAAAAGAGGATCACGTGACCCCAAGACACTGCGCCTGTCATAAATCTGAGTCAGTTGCCAAGCGTCTGAATTTTGATCACATGACAGCAGGGATGCTGCGACAGTCGTGTGAAAAACGGCCGTAAGTCACTTTTTTTCAGTGCCCTTGTAACTAAGTAAAATTTTGTAAGTTGAGGACTATCTGTACTTGGACAGCATGCGGGGCCCAAATTTAATTCCAGAACTGCCCGTTGGCTACTCCTTTGATTGACCATTATTAGGTTTCTACACTGATTCAAGCTATATTCTCTTAATCCAGTTGTCTTTTTTTCTTCCCCTAAGGGTGGCATTTTTTTTGTGTCCCAAAGATGCTTTTTCACGGGGCAACTGGACTTCCTTGTTTTTCTTTGAAGACATTTCACTTCTCATCCAAGAAGCTTCTTCAGCTCTGACTGGATGGTGGGGAATGGAAGGGTTTATATTCCTTGCAGACAGCTGGTCATTTGCATTCTTTTAGAGAGATGTTGAGGCCACTTGGAGGTTTATCTGTGTCCTCAAGGTCACCTGAATGGTACAAATGGATATGGAGCCGCCTTGGAACTGCTGAAAGGACTCTGTTGTAGACTGGAGACAGATCTATCTCCAGACTGCATGGAATATAAATCCTTCCATTCCCCACCATCCAGTCAAAGCTGAAGAAGCTTCTTGGATGAGAAGCGAAACGTCTTCAAAGAAAAACAAGAAAGTCCAGTTGCCTTGTGAAAAAGTATCTTTGGGGTACTTGTGACCTGGATGACTGCGAATCTCCGTAGACCTTTTTGTGTGTGTTTCTTTGCTAGTTTGAAACTCTCCAAAGTCTCCTCCGAAAGTGGGGGATCGGAGAGGAGACGTGGTGGGAGCTGGACCACCGTAAGTCACACCCACCGCCTCTTCTCGCAAGGAAGGAAAAGGAAACATGCCTTGGCCCAGAAACAGGATCACAGCCTGAGCTTGAAAGTGCTCCAGCGAGCTTCCTCCTCAAGAAGCATCTCCATAGAAGACATCGATATGGAAGGGAAATTCATCAAAATTAAAAACAATTCCGATCAGGTAAAAACCATTTGTCTCTACATGTTCAAACACCTGGAGGTTTGTTTGCTTCTGGGAAAAGTTACTC
>NW_015403461.1:0-3248 GCF_001527695.2 Protobothrops mucrosquamatus
ACCACTGAAGTTAGAAATCTTGTCTCCTGATGGAAGATAAATTCCAGCCTTTCTCAGATGCTAAGTGAATTTGTGAAAGGGGGACCGAAAACTGGCAGACCCCACATTTGCTTAATAAATTGTGAAAAAAGAGTATTGATGGAACAAAATAAATCCCTGAACCAAAATCTCCAAATCATCAAAGCCCCTGAACTCAAGTCAGCCTCCATAATAGCATACTTAGGCATGTGCAGATGCTGGCTCATGAGTTACCTTAAATCAGCACTTGTACCTTTCAATGGGAATTAAGAAGTAACTAACCACAAAAAGTGGTTCATGCCAACCTCTGTTTTATTAACTGTTTTCTGCTCACTATAAGAAGAAAATCTAACCCATGTTATAAAAATTAGATGATTGGCGTTTGATGTCATTACTAGTCAGCATTTATTGTACAACTATATAAAGGTTATTTGTACCCTTCTTAGTTGGGCAGAACCTTATATTCCGTCCGCAGCACTGTTCAGAAAAACGTAGCTTAAGAAGATAGTGTGGTCTGCACTTATAAATTGGACCACAATTGCAAACAGGGCTTCTCCAAGAAAGCAGGATGATGATCATATGAAAATAGGACTTTTTGATTGATTGATTATGTGCTATCAAGAAGACGGAGTCAAGCTATTCTCCAAAGCGCCTGAAGGCAGGATAAGAAGTAATGGATGGAAACTAATCAAGGAGAGAAACAACCTAGAACTAAGGAGAAACTTCCTGACAGTTAGAACAATTAACCAGTGGAACAACCTGCCTCCAGAAGCGGTGAATGCTCTAACACTGGAAGTTTTTAAGAAGAGACTGGACAGCCATTTGTCTGAAATGGTATAGGGTTTCCTGCCTGAGCAGGGGGTTGGACTAGATGACCTCCAAGGTCCCTTCCAACTTTATTATTATTATTATTATTATTATTATTATTATTATTATTATTATTATTATTATTATTATTATTATTATTATTATGTCATTTTTGACTCCTAGCAACCACATATAGGTAGTCCTTGACTTACAAGCTTTTGTTTAGTGACCGTTCAACGGCAGTGAAAGCCATGACTTATGACGGTTTTTTACACTTGCAACCATTGCAGCGTTCACATGGTCACATGATCAAAGTTCAGATGCTTGGCAGCTGGCTCATATTTATGACGGTTGCAGTGTCCCGGGGTCATGTGATCACTTTTTTAGACTTTCTGACAAGCAAAGTCAATGAAGAGGCCAGATTCACTTAATAATTATGTCACTACCTTAAGAACTGCAGCGATTCACTTAACAACTGCGACAAGAAAGGTTGTAAAATGGGGCAAAACTCACATCTTGCTTAGCAACAGAAATTTTGGGCTCAATTGTGGTCATAAGTCGAGGACTACCTGATAGATTTTCTCCATAACAATATATTTTCAAATTTCCCAATTTAGAATAGAATAGAATAGAATAGAATAGAATAGAGCTGGAAGGGACTTTGGAGGTCTTCTAGTCCAGCCCCCTGATCATGCAGGAGAACCTATACCATTTCAGATAAGTAACTGTCCAGTCTCTTCTTAAAAACCTCCAGTGATGGAGTGCCTACGATTTCTGAAGGCAAGCTATTCCACTAGTTAATTGTCCTCACTGTCAGGAAGTTTCTCCTTAATTCCAGGTTGCTTCTCTCTTTGATCAGTTTCCAACCATTGTTCTTTGTCCTGCCCTCTGGTGCTTTAGTGAATAACGTGACCCCCTCTTCTTTGTGGCAGCCCCTCAAATACTGGAATACTGCTATCGTGTCTCCCCCATTTCTTCTTTTCTTTAGACTAGCCAAACCCAAGTCCTGCAGCCTTTCTTCGTATGTTTTAGTCTCCAGGCCTTTGATCAATGGCACACCTATTGTCACTATAACTCAGTTTCTTCTCTTTCCTTCCACCTTTCCCAGCTGGGTCTTCACACTGTGTGTCCAAAATACTGTAGGTAATTTGAGTCTGGTCATTTGTACCCTGAGTGCGAACTCTGGTATGATTTGTTTGGTGATCCCTGCTTATTCATTTTCTTAGCTATGCACAGTATTCTCTATATGAATGTTTTCTTGTAATCGTTTGGGAATACATTCTTTTTTTTCTCTTTCTCAAGAGTGAATTATTGATTTCCCTCTTTTGGAGTTTCCTAGCAAAGAGATGTTAGTCTGGGACCTGTCAGAATCCCCAACTTTTGGCTATGCTGTCTGGGATTTAATGGGAGTCCAACTTCAAAATATATAAAAGGCACCAGGACGCTTAGTATTTCCCCGGTTGATGCAGTGTCTTATGTTGGTTATATTTTGCCCTTTAGTGTTCTGAGAAGTTAGTAATTTATATTTTAGCTCTCCCCCTTTGAGGCAGAAAGGATTACATTTCCCTCCAGGTTTCTCTTTTACTAACTTGCCATTGTTTAGCTTTTGTGGGAGTAAGTTAATCCTTTGGCTTATTTTTGAATCTTCTGTTTCCCAACTGTTAGTTAGAAAGTCTGGGATGCCAATATACTAAATTTCAGAGCTCTAACTGTTCGGGAAGCACACTAATAATGCTGATACACCCACAAATGAGTCAGCGGATAGACTGATAAAACTGAGCCTCTTTAAAGGTGAAAGTGTTATGCCCATCTTGGCAATCAAATGATAGCCAGAGAAAAATCCAAGGTATTGAATATTCTTTATCCATTTTTTGCCATTTTTCTTTTGTTCTCATGTAGAATGGAAAATTATTCAGCATCGCATCTCATTGCTGAAGTTTTTTTTTTTTAAGTCACCAATTGAATTTCTAGTTACAGGTAGTCCTCGACTTACAACAGTTCGTTTAGTGACCATGCAAAATTACAATGACATTGAAAAAAGTGACATAATAATTTTTCACAACAACAATGACAACGACGACGATGATGATAATGATAATGAAGTTGGAAGGGACCTTGGAGGTCATCTAGTCCAACCCCCTGCTCAGGCAGGAAACACTATACCATTTCAGACAAATGGCTGTCCAGTCTTTTCTTAAAAACTTCCAGTGTTGGAGCATTCACTGCTTCTGGAGGCAGGTTGTTCCACTGGTTAATTGTTCTAACTGTCAGGAAGTTTCTCCTTAGTTCTAGGTTGCTTCTCTCCTTGATTAGTTTCCATCTGTTGCTTCTTGTCCTGCCTTCAGGCGCCTTGGAAAATAGCTTGACTCCCTCTTCTTTGTGGCAGCCCCTGAGATATTGGAACACTGCTATCATGTCCCCCC
>NW_015403462.1:0-3248 GCF_001527695.2 Protobothrops mucrosquamatus
AATAGATGACATGAATCAGGAGCAATAAACTTTTCATGGCTTGGTGCTATCT
Source organism: Protobothrops mucrosquamatus (assembly GCF_001527695.2). Lineage (NCBI taxonomy): Eukaryota > Metazoa > Chordata > Lepidosauria > Squamata > Viperidae > Protobothrops > Protobothrops mucrosquamatus. The sequence continues at coordinate 53 of NW_015403462.1, forward strand.
TTTTCATTAACCCTTTTGCTTCAGTACTTGAGCACCAGAAGAAACTAACAGAATTTGCTTTGCAGAGTGAGATTAGTAGCACGTTAAACAAACAAACAAACAAATAAATAAATAGTTGATATTAACAATATTGATATCTCCAGGAGGCAGGCAGTACCAGTACTTTCACCTTTTTTTTTTCTTGGTCATCTCTGAGATTTATGTTGTTGCTGTTTTTCCTTTTACAATGGAATAAAGTTAACAGAGGTTTACTGAATAATTCCTCTTAATTTGCATTCAGAATTCCTCAGAAAATAATGCCTTAAGAGAGATCTTAAAGGAAAAAAATAATGGAAATAGACTTTGTAATTGTTCCTTCCAAATCAATTACTGGTGCTAATTTACTCAGGCCTTGGTCCAAGGTTAGATGTTTAAGTCCTGTTGCAACCCTGAATCTATGGTTGACACATTCTTTCTTGTGCTCATGTCAGTATATTCCATATTGGATTACCCTATGCAAGAGGATAGGGTAGATTCCATATGCAAGAGGATAGGAATCTAGTTGTCGTAATATCACATTAAGGTCATAGACCTGATGAAAATTAACATTCATATAAGGCAGGAATTTTTAAATATCTGTTTTATCCCTCTTATGCAGGGTATATATTCATTGTGGCAAAATTATGAAGCCATCGTAAAAGTATTCCAAGAAATGCTTTGCATCTAATATGCCTACTTGTAAAACATTCACCCTATACGTTTTCTGCACATCTTTTTTTTTGTTCCCTCAAGCAAATATCTTTGAGTTGGAGATGTGATTTCTATCTGATCCTTATTTTAGAAATGACCTGATCTAGTATTAGAGTGTTTAGTTCTGACTAGGTGAACGCACCTAATCCTTCAGAGGATAAGCAGGCACCTTATCCTTCAGAGACTGAAGGCTCTGTAAGTGGCTTGGAAGACTGGAGAGCAAGTAAAAGGCTTAGCATTGTATGGGTCTTTCAAGTGGAACAAGTGAAGAAGTGGGAATGCACTGACATTTTCAGTCATTCTCAAATGTTTGTATTCCTGGGTATTCCTTCTATTAAATCAGAGACAAAAATTTGTTGCTTTCTCTCCAAAATATATTCCACCTTGAATTCTCTCTTTCTCCAGCTGAGAAGGTAGGACCGAGGAACATAAAAGGGGCATAGGTGGCATTTGAGGGCCAAAAGAAAAGGACAGGAAAATGTGTGCATTTTCATAGTTATTGGGAGTTTCAGGTGAAATGTGTCTGGGTTGATCCAAGCTCATACAGAAAGAAGAAATAAATCTGTCATGTTCTGATGGCTACTGTGGGAAGTCAAAACTTGGTAGAGAGCCATCCACAACCTCTCACAGCAATGGGTGTGTGCTTTCCTCCTCCTGCTGCTGCTGCTGATCAGTAGGACTTCTGGAGAAAGAACCAGCTGCTCCAGGAAAGCAGGATCAATGTGTTGCATGAAGTTACTGTAGAAATTGTCTTAGGAATGGGGAAGGGGGGGGTAGTAACGGACATAAGTCGCCTGAAAAGCAGTAGGTGAATAGAAAATGGAATTGCTAGATGCAAATTCAGCCATAGGTCAATTGTTTCGCTGGTGGTTCACATAACAATGAAAATATTATAGCACTGTCTTTCTCTTGAATAACAAGACAAAATGTTATAGAATATATTCCTATCCCTAGAAGGCTTCAGTGAGTAGCTTTATTGCAGCAAAATTATAAAACCATTACATTCATCAACTGCTGAATATGATATGTATAACTATCAATGTTGAATTCTAGGAAGGTTGAGAGTTCAATCCTAGCTAATGGCAATTATTTCTTTCCTAGGGCTCAAAGATAAAACATTTATTGTGAACTCTGCATGGTGCCAGGAAGGGCATCTGGCCAGTAAATGCTCAGCTCCATCCAGTCGCCCTGAGTTTACCTCAAATTAAGGGGTTACAGGGTTGTAAAAAGAAAGGGTTCTTTTTTCCCCCTACATACTGTATGTTCCTTGATTGGTCTAATGTACTATCAAGTTGCTTATTTTTGTCTATATAAAACTTTTACATCAAGTTGGACTTTCTATCTGTTCCTTTTTTAGGCTTACTTTTGTAATTATGGGCTATTAGTTCTCCATTGAAAATATTCCGTAAAGTTATGTTCCTTTTTCTTGACAGTTCAGTTGGTGTATTTAGCATTTTTTGTTCTGCAACATTGAGAAAGAAATGTTTTATTTGATATTAAAATGAAGATCAGTCTAAGCCAAGTATTTAATAAAGCTCTATGTATATGTGTTTAAGCAAGCTAGGCCCAGTAACAAGATCTATGAGTCGGGGCGTCAACATCACTTCATCTATAAAGGGGCCCTCCCATTGCCCCATGGATGGGCCATTGTACCTTCCACCAGAAACATTGCTGGAATCATCCATACATTCATCTGGTACTCCAGATGTACTTGTACAAAATTCTGTGAATTGTCAAGATTATTTTTTTTATTTCTATTGGTTTGCTTTCTGGAAAAGTGAATTTATAATATGAATAAAGCTTTAGTACAAAATATATGTGTGGATGCATATAGACCAACATACTACAACTTGAGACTTTTCATATTTGCATGCATTTTTCCCTGTTCCCCAGTTGAAAGAGTATAATTTAGTGAATCCTATTAAATTAAATGCAAATGATCAGCCTGTCCACATATGTAATAATAATTAAAAAATACCTTCAAGCTGTTTGCTTATATTCATTGTCTTAGGTCAGAGCAAACAATTTTCTTGTTTAAAAAGGAGATTTTTCCTATTTGAGATACCAAGATATAACATAACAATGCAGTCTTTCACAGGAGTAAGATATTTTAAGCAGATTTCTTTCTTTCTTTCTTTCTTTCTTTCTTTCTTTCTTTCTTTCTTTCTTTCTTTCTTTCTTTCTTTCTTCCTTTCCCCCTGCATTGCAGATGTGCTTAAAGAATGCTGTTCTCCCTCTTTGAAAAAGAAAGAAATAGTTTCTAGCTTCTTGTGGTGGCAGAAAGAATTAAGATGGATGGTTTTGGGGACCAGTTACCCATAACAATTTGTACTGCAGCTTATAAAACCTGAGATTTGTTGTCCACAGTATAGATTTAGAAAGCAAAAGGGGATGCAAGGCAGTGAATACCTCATTCACTAGACAGATTTAATTTGGGTTCTAGACAGCTCTTCATGAGTTCAATTTT
>NW_015403463.1:0-3248 GCF_001527695.2 Protobothrops mucrosquamatus
ATTCTGCCAGCTGAGTAAAAATAGATAAGAGTTGAATAAAATGCTTCCAATAGCCCCCCAGTGCCCCACTAAGTGAACTATTCAACAAGATACTTCTTCAAAAATTAAAAAACTTTTGATTGGATTAAGGATTTTAATACCACAACCTTCAGATTTTCACAGAAAAATCTCCCTATTTTCAAAATCATTCAAGTATATCGTTCCTTAGTTACTCTGCTATATATATATATTCAAATTGTAATTCCAGAAGACAATTTATTGAGTCTGCTGACAATTCCTATTTTATTATAGTAGCTTGGCTTGTAAATAGGGCTCTCCTTAATTACCGTGGGCCAAGTTAAGGAAAGGGATTACTGAATTTCTCTATTTTTTGTTTCCTCTCTTATCAAACATCACCTGTTAATTGGAAAATAAAAACTAATTACCATCCCTAACGTGGTAGTTTGGATAAATGTTTCATATAGTTGATTTAACCACCTGTCAAATTGCCAGGGCATGTTTATATCAATCTTATACTGATACTTTTTACTACGTTTTCCTGTCTAATTCACTACAGTATTAGTAAATGCTAAACCAAATATTAAAATTTGATTTTGAAAGAGGATAATAGCAATCAAAGTGCAATTGCAAAAATGGGTAGAATGAGCAGCGTAGGTTGAGAAAATTGTCAGGAACAAACTGTTTCTGAGAAATAAAATATAAAACTATTCTAAAGTACAGTTCTTGCGTAGATGATAGAACTGCCTCAGATGCTAAACAAGCTCAAAATAAATTAGTGCTTGGATGGCTCACCAACAGCCTGTAGGTCAGGAAGTAAAAATGGTAGCATGAAATAGTCTCTATGTATATTACTGCTAAGACAACTGAAGGATGGCAGGAAGTCACCAGGGATTGAGTATGACTCTTAAGGAAATGTTGCTCTTTTAAAAAAAAGATTTTTCACTGAGAAGAAAAATTGACCATATTGTGAAAAACTTGCCTGTTCCCAACCTGTGTTGTTGCCTGGTGTTTGTTAATGGATTTCTGTTATTTGCATTATTACCAACCCACATTTTCTACTTTTAAGTTAATAATTATGTTCCATACCTTTACTAGAGGATTAATAACACCAACATTAGGACTTGCATTAAACACTTTGTTGAAGTTAGTCTCCCTATTGACTAGTTCCAGTTGATAGAACTTTTTGTCATCCTAATAAAGAAAAGAATATGTTCATGTTGTTTTCAATATATTCAATTGTGATTATTTAGCTAGTATGACCAACCTTTGTTCACAAAAAAATCTTGACTTCAGATATGGAACTGTTGAAGCTGAACTAAGATTGGCAACATGTGTTCCATTTATGTAATAATTTGTGGCATTCCTATAATCCTTCTCTACAGCAGCATTAGCATTCTCACTTTGCATTGAGTTCAAATACTCTATAAGACAATTTTTTTTGCTCTCCCCTTATTGTGATACAGGTGGTTCATATTAGCAAATTTCTTATCAGCAAAATTCAGAACATACTTATTAGAAATTATATTAAAATAGATATTGTTTATATAGATGCCAGCTAGGAAGGAAAAAGTATCCCCCCCCAATGTTTTAAAATTTCTCTAGCATTGTGATTTATCTATAGTACAAAAGATACAATTTTATGAGTAACATTTCCAGTACACATTTATTCCAAACAGAATAGAGAGATTATATAGAATTAAATTATTTTAAAGACTGAATTATGAACAACTGTTTAAGAGTACAAAAAGAAATATGGAATTGTGTGTGCAGCTTAGATAACTGAGATTAAAACTAATTAAAAGTCACTTTCATTTAGATTGTTTTCTTTCTCATATAATAGTGTTTGGAATATTTGACAAAAAATTATTAGTGTCTGACAAGCTCAAAACAAAGGCCACCAAATTATCTTACAATCAGCTTCTTTATCAGCTGATCCCTCTCAGCAATCAGGTCTTTCAGCTCTGCAATAAGCTGCAGGTCTTCTGGCCTTGGTTCCCTGTTTTGATATTTATCTTCCATTTCTTCTAAACTTTATACAAGACAAAAGTATCACCAATGCATTAGTAAAGGGTCAAAGTTAAAAGATAATACTGTAAATCCATATTATTAAATTGATTCAATAAATAAATCTATTAGATTTAAAAAGAGGTATATAGTTATACCTATAAATATCTTTCTGTTGGGTATGCTAAAGAAAATGCTGTCATAATTTACAGTTAAAACAACACAACTTCTATAGTAAAATTACAATAAATCAACTGTTTGAGAAAATATCATGCAAACAACTAAAACAACAAGTTAGTATAAGCAGTCAAAAACACCACAGAAAGAAAGCAGAAATTAAGATAATTGCAGAAAAGTTCTAAAAAGACAATGAAGAAGCATTAAAGGAGTGAATGGAAATAAATTAATTTAGAGAAAAATGCTGAAAGGCCAAGAAAACAGAGCCTTGTATTTGTAGAAAGGTTAATAACTTCTGAATTAACCTTTCAGATTGCTATCTAGTTTTGGACTTTTATATGGATTTTAACAGACAAGGGTAAACATTGAACAAACTGAAGCTATATGCTGATAAGATGGATTCATATGGATTATTAGGTGCCTTGATCTGGATGCAGCTGAAGAATCAGTTTTCTGATGGGGGTTTCATATATATAAAGATTTGGCTTTTCCTTCAAGTGTTGGGACACACATTAGAACTGATTGGCATCAAGTTGTTGTTTTAATTGGCTGAGTTTTATAGTTTTAAAATGATTATATATGTCTTTTAATTTTTGATTGGTAGCTGCTCAGAGTTGGTTGAAAGATAGGCGGCTACAGTGCTTTTTTTGAAAAAAAAAAAAAAAAAAGGTGCCAGAACTCACATGTCATACAACCCGTCTTGCCTACCCTACAAGGTACCGGAACTCCGTTCTGGACGTTCTATGACAAAAAAAGCCCTGGGCGGCTATATAAATGAATAGGGTATATATTCTGAAAGCTGGATTTTATCCTATCAAATGACTTTGAAAGAAGCAGACTTTTTGCCAACTTGCTCTGTGGTCCAATAGAAAGATAGTTTATAATACAGTATCTGGCTAGATTACTGATGTATACTCTTTATGTAACTTCTTTTAATATCAATTAATGAATCCCAGTTGATGCAGAGTATGCAAAAGATGTTCAGATTGTATTATGCTAAATATGTATTAAATACACCAATTGCCTTTTTCTTACTATACATAATTTAAAATTCTGCTTTGGTTTTA
>NW_015403464.1:0-3247 GCF_001527695.2 Protobothrops mucrosquamatus
AGCAATAGACATCACTTTTTACAATATATTAAAAAAATAAAAAATAAAAATGGTACTAACATTAATAGTAAATAATAACGTCCCTGTTAAGAAAATACATGTTCCCAAAACGTTAGGGTCGCTCCCTAGTTTACGTGAGTGGATAGCCGATTAGTGTGTGAGTAAGTATAATGTTCCAAACATTGTTAGAGATATCTCCAAAAAATTGGCACAAGTTGACGGCTATCAATCTGTAACCGATTTTTTTTCTTGTGGACATTGCCGCAACACAGTATTTTGCCACTGCATGCGTGATAGAAGGGTTTGAGTCCTGGAGGAGAAAGCCTACATAAACATTGTCTGCCCTCCCTAGCAATCTCTCTAATAAGGGGAGAATATATGCTGTCCTATAAACTCAGTATAACTCACAGTACAATAAAACATGTGAGATGTCTTCGACATACCCGTTTTGCTCTTGGTATTCTCTTATACCTGCCCTGGAGGAGTGCTGAGGGAAGAATGTTAAATCTGGCTCTGAAGAAAGCTATTCTTTGTTTTGGGAAGGTCAGATCATTCAGATATCTTGCCAATTCCCACATACCCTGTTTGATTCTATCCCTACTGTAAGGATCCACCCCACTTTACATCTTAAGAAGTCAGAACTCTTGGAATATCTCTTCCAACAGGCATCTTTATTAAGAGAAGATGGTTGCAGGCGTTCTAGACAGGATCTGAGGGGCCAACCCCTACCATTTAAGGTTTTAAGTGTTCCCAAGCAGCCCCCACCCCACCGTCCTTCCAGCGACAATCCCAGGCGTTACATTTCCACCCCATTTTTCCTCACGGCCGGCAGAAGGGAGACTTCAGAGAGTAGTAGATTAAAGCTGATGGGCCATATTGTTATGGTCAGTCCTCTTGGTGAGATCCACATTCAGTCCCTTTGAAGTTTTAATGAAGGAAGTGAGAGCCATAAAACCCCTTTGCTTATCCCCCTTCCCCTTCGTAGTATGACAGAATCCAGAGAGGGCAGAAATGGGGTTTTCCATAGTCGATAACTAGAGATGAAATATAATTGGATTCTGACACCTACTGTGGCAAGGCAACCTATTTAGTTCTTCTTGGAACTCCATGTCCTTTATTCTATTGGATACTACTTGCTTTGCTTGGTCAAAGCCTAGGGAGGGACTGCGGGCGGTGTACAATAAAGTGTTAAAATATAAAAACATATAAAAATCAAAATGGTAGAAAATGTAATAATAATAATAATAATAATAATAATAATAATAATAATAATAATAATAATAATAATAGACTAAAACAATACTTGCAAATTCCATATTTTTGCTAAATACGCATGGAAATGGGAGTTTTGATCATACCTGCCTATTGGGTCAGCAGGAATCAAACTTGATTTGAATCAGATGTTAACAAAGTTTGGATAGCTCCAACTAATCACTGCTTATTCAACAGCCCATGATTATGCAAGTCAGGATTGAATAACCTGAACGCAATTCTATTGAAACTTCCTAATTCAGTCTCCTTTAACCACTATACCACACTAGGAAGAGAAGGACGAGGGGAGACATGATAGCAGTGTTCCAATATCTCAGGGGCTGCCACAAAGAAGAGGGAGTCAAGCCATTCTCCAAAGCACCTGAAGGCAGGACAAGAAGCAACGGATGGAAACTAATCAAGGAGAGAAGCAACCTAGAACTAAGGAGAAACTTCCTGACAGTGAGAACAATTAACCAGTGGAACAACCTGCCTCCAGAAGCGGTGAATGCTTCAACACTGGAAGTTTTTAAGAAGAGACTGGACAGCCATTTGCCTGAAGTGGTGTAGGGTTCCTGCCTGAGCAGGGGGTTGGACTTGATGGCCTCCAAGGTCCCTTCCAACTTTATTATTATTATTATTATTATTATTATTATTATTATTATTATTATTATTATTATTATTATTATTATTACTTCTATACTACAGAGGCTCTGTATCTACAACCAGTAAATGGCTACTCAACTTGCCATAGAAACGGCGGAAGGGCAGGAAGTGTGGGAAGGAAACAGGAGTCCAAGGAGTGTAAGAAGCCGTCCACGGACCACTGGAGCCTACAAGAAGGCCCAGGTTACTAAGTGGACCGTTCCCACAACAAACCAAAGATGTATGATTGGGCAATTCAGTGGGTGGAGTGTATGAAAAGCTATTGTTAACTAGGCAGATTTTCGACTGGGAAAACCAGACCCGGTTTTGCTTCTTTAGTTCTGAGATGTGTATTCAAATAAAGTTTTATCTTTTATGGTATTTCAAAGCCTTGAAGATTCTTTGATTTTGGGTTCGCTATTCAGACGGGGGGGAAGAAATGGAGATAGTGACAGATTTTATTTTCCTGGGCTCCAAGATCACGTCAGATGGGGACTGCAGCCAAGAAATCAAAAGATGCTTGCTCCTGGGGAGGAAAGCTATGGCAAATCTAGACAGCATACTAAAAAGCAGAGACATCACCCTGCCAACAAAAGTGTGTATAGCCAAGGCCATGGTTTTCCCAGTTGCAATGTATGGCTGTGAAAGTTGGACCATAAGAAAGGCTGAGCGCCAAAGAATTGAGGCCTTTGAACTCTGGTGCTGGAGAAGACTCCTGAGAGTCCCCTGGACTGCAAGGCGATCAAACGGGTCAGTCCTGGAGGAGATCAACCCCGACTGCTCTTGAGAAGGCCAGATCCTGAAGTGGAAACTCAAGTACTTTGGCCACCTAATGAGAAGGAAGGATTCACTGGAGAAGAGCCTGATGCTGGGAAAGATGGAGGGCAAGAGAAGAAGGGGAGGACAGAGAAGGAGGTGGCTGGATGGAGTCCCTGAAGCAGGAGGCGTGAGCTTAAATGGACTCCAGAAGATGGTAGAGGACCATTGTCCATGGGGTCGCGATGGGTCGGATACGACTTCGCAATTAACAACAACAATTCAGACGGTGGACACAGACCCAGTTCCTGCAACTGTTCATCATGATTTAGCCTCCAGCCTTCTCATTCCCCTCTGGGTCACAGGCACCAGAGTCAAACTGCTCTTACCGTTTTTACTTTACTTTACTTTACTTTATTTAAGACTTATATGCCGCCCTTCTCCCCACGGGACTCAGGGCGGCTCACAGCATATTAAAACAACATAATACATTTCCCCAATAAAAGCCAATTAAAAACCAAATATTTGTAGCTGTGTCTCTTATTAAAATCATTAAAAATTATCCCTATTTAAAATTCACCCTAGGTCAGTCCCG
>NW_015403465.1:0-3246 GCF_001527695.2 Protobothrops mucrosquamatus
GGCGGATTTAACCGAAGACCCGAACCCGAGGCCAGCCGGCGACACCCGAGCCTTCCCGAACCTATTCGTCCCCCTCACGCCAGGCGCGGGGGGGCGTGGCTCCCGAAGCGCCTCGACCCCGCCCTTCTCCCCATTCGGGCGCCGTGCGGCGTGCGTCCGAAGGCCTGAGAGAGAGAGAGCGGGGGGGGGGGGAAAAGGGGCGGTCGTTCGCGCGCGGGATCGCTCGCGGCCGGAAGTGAGCGGAGCGGCCGCTTCCTGTTTCCTCCGCGCTCGCCTCAGTCGCCCGCCCCGCGCTTTGGGTGGTGGCCGTTGCCTCCTCCGCTCCCGCCGCCGCCGCCGCCGCCCTCCTCGCCCTCCTCTCGGCGCCCTCACTGCGGTTCCTTCCAGGGGAGGCAGCAGCCGAAGCCCGAGAGACAAGCCGAGGCCGCCCAGGGCCTTTCCTTCCACCCACGCTCGCCCCGACCGAGCAGCCGCCCCGATGCAGGCCATCAAGTGTGTGGTGGTGGGCGACGGGTGAGTACTGGAGACCACCCCCCGCCGCCGCAGCTGCCGCCGCCGCCGCCTGGCCTCGACCCCCGGGGCTGAGGGGAGCCGACTCGGCCGGGCCAGCCCTGGCTGCGCCTTATGGGAGTTGGAGTCCAGCCCGGGGGGGGGGGCCGCGCGGGAATTCAAGCTCTCCCCTCATCCTCCCCCACCCCAGGCCTGAATATGGACCCCGAAAAGGGGGGGGGGCGGCTCCTCTCCAAGAGACGTGAGGATGAGATCGCCTCTTCTCCATGCAAAAAAATGTGCTTTAAAATGGGGGGATTTGTTTAAATTGGCCACAACGGAGGGCAGAAAAGTGGGGTTTCCCCCCCCTTTAAACCTTCCCAGGTGGGATGGGTGGGGGGGTATGGTTTTGTATAGAGTAGCCTTTATATTAGGTCAATTTTAGGTCTCAAAATGATGGAAGTGTATAATAATAATAATAATAATAATAATAATAATAATAATAATAAAGTTGGAAAGGACCTTGGAGGTCATCTAGTCCAGCCCCCTGCTCAGGCAGGAAACCCTATACACCATTTCAGACAAATAGAGTTTATGGGAGTTCTCCATCATCCGGGTCATGGTTGTTCCCCAAAGTGTTTTTTTTCCCTTCCTTTCTTTTTTCCACCTCCAAAACAAAAGGCAACTTCGTTTGTTTGGTTTTCTTTGAAAACGTTTTGCTTCTCACCCAGTTCAGTTAAGCAGAACTGAAGAAGCTTCTTGGAAGAGAAGCAATAGGTTTTCGGGGGGGGGGGGGAAGAAAGACAGTCCCGTTGACTTTTTTGGGGGGGGAAAAAAGCACTTTTGGGGACCAGGGAGAGGAAGGTCAAGAAAATGCCAAACGAGCAGGGAAACGTATGGACATATTTGCCAGCAAGATTTGGAAATGCATTTAAAAATGATGCATTGGTTAAAGGGGTGTGCGTTGCCGGATTCTCAACAACGCTGGATAATATTATTTAAGTTGCTGTAACTTTTATCTCCTCCATCCCCAATTTTTATTTGGGGTGGTGGTGGTTTCCATTAGCTTGTGAAGGGCATCTTTTTGCTTGAGTTTCCATTCCTTTCTCTTTTTTTCCCAACCTTTAGCTACAGGAAATGCCAGTAATGTAGAGCTGGGTTGTTTTATGTCTCTTTAAAATTGTCTGCTCTTTTTTTTTTTTTTTTTTTGGCAGCCTTCTCCAATGGGGTGTTTTTGGTTTGGTTTGGATTACAATTTGGGGCATTTATTTTACAACAAAGAGATACAATAAAATCGTGCTTTAGTTTCGTAGTGGGAGCTTGCAGGCCAGCCCATCTCCCAGCGCCCGGTTAGGGAGGCTGCGTGGGATAGTTAGAATAGGTTTTACTCTGCTTTAGGCCTCCCTACTCCAAATCCTGTCTAATTATTACTCGATTAATTGAAGCTTGTTCCTTCATCTATGCAAGATTGCAGCCCAGATATCTCTGCAATTTGTTCCTGGGAGCTGGGACTTTGTGAGTTACCAAATAGCCCAAGGCAAGTCTACCTAGACTTTACATAAACCCGGTGTTAAACTAGGTAGACTTGTCTGCCAGAGAAATGTGTTTCAGCGGGGCTGGTTCCCAAGCACAGTAAGCCTACATTGTGTTCAGGCTCGGCTACATTTGGAGCATTGCAGGTAGTCCTCGACTTACAACAGTTCATTTAGTGACCGTTCGGAGTTACAACAGCACTGAAAAAAGTGAGTTATGACTTTTTTTCACACTTACAACCGTTACAACCTCCCCAGGGTCATGTGAGCAAAATTCAGACGCTTGGCAACTAACTCATATTTACGACGGTTGCGGTGTTCTTGGGTCATGTGATCACCTTTTTGTGACTTTCTTGACAAGCAAAGTCAAAGGGGAAGCCGGATTCACTTAACCCCACTGTGTTACCAATTTTAAGAACTGCAGTGATTCGCTTTACAACTGTGGCAAGAAAGGTGGGGCAAAACTGACTTAACAAGTGTCTCGCTTAGCAATGGAAGTTTGGGGCTCAAGTGCGATCGTAAGTCGAGGCCTACCTGACATTGTTTTCCTTCCCCTGATCCTGATTTATGGTTTCCTTATGCATCATATGAGTACATTTCAATTGTCCTGATCAAGCTGATTTTAATAAATGAAGCCTAAGGCACTCCTTAAATTGTAAGATAAGGGTTAAACCTTTGTCTTTTGCTGTGGGGCAGTTTCTCAATAGAAAGATTCCTGGCTTTCTTTGTTTGTTCTCTCATTGGGGAATGAGTTAAAAGGGGAAAAAGAGCTTTTTTTTCTATGGTAAGCAAGCCCAGAGTTTACATGCACACCATGTAAATACCCCTAGATATAAAGATGATTGGCTTTTGTAAAGAGGGGTAGATTTTTTTCTAAAAAGTTATCAAGGCTGCTGAGGCTTTGGAATGCTCAAACATGGAGTTGGAGATATGTGTGTGCAGATTTTGTTGAAGTGTGTAATGGGCAGAATCCCTAATCATTGGGGCGAGGCCCGTCCAGAATTGAGTGACTTCTGTTGTGTGTGCTGCTGCGTTGGGCTGCTTTTTGCCTTTCTTTTGGCAGTTCCTCAAGAATATGAAACTTCACTTTGTTTTGTGGTTAACAAAAGAAACATTTTTTTTTCAAAGGCTGGAGTTATTTTAAGACTATTCTTAGCTATCTTTATAAAGAAGCCAGACCTATTGAGCAACTGGCACGTTCCCAAAATATTTTCGGAGAAGTTGT
>NW_015403466.1:0-3245 GCF_001527695.2 Protobothrops mucrosquamatus
TTGGACTAGAAGACCTCCAGGGCCCCTTCCAACTCTGTTATTCTGTATTCTGTATTCTAATCTCTATTTGGCCAACTCTTTCCCCAAATCAGCCAAGTTAAGATTTCTTTCTCATTAAAAAAACTAATGTCTATGGAGATTCTTGGTCATCCAGGGCATGGTTGTCCCAAAGGTGCTTTTTCAAAAGGCAACTGGACTTTGTTTTTCCTTGAAGCCATTTTGTTTCTCATCCAAGAAGCTTCTTCAGTTCTGAAGAAATGAAATGAAGAAAGTTTTTGGATGAGAAGCAAAATGGCTTCAAAGAAAAACAAAGTCCAGTTGCCTTTTGAAAAAGCACATTTGGCTTAAAAAACCTAATATTTCTCACTCTTTGCTTGGAACTGTCACAAGCATATTCCTATAAGATTCTCCTTTTTGTGTAAAGCCTTGAAACAACTTTCTAGTGTGTATATCCTGGTTGAAGCTTAGACAAAATATATGTACCTGAAATAGCAACACACTAGTCCCCTGTTTGCTCATTTCTCTACCTTCTTATTGGGAGTCCCCTGTGTTTTTTCTTATTTGGAAAACTAAGGACTTGTCATATTCATTCTATATAAAGCATGATGCACCCAGATGGTACAGTAAAAATAGAGTCTCTTGAGTTGTAGAACAGGAAGCAAGGTATTGTGGGAAAAAGAAGGGAGGAATACAGGCCATAGTTGCTTGCCCCTATATGTCTGTAATACACCATTGTTGTTTTCTTAGCCAATTAACAGCTAAATCTCACTGATCCACTGATAAAAATTATATCTGCTCCTCATTTGCTGTTTTATATATAATCAAGAGTGCAGAGGGAATGCGTGTATGTTTTTCTCCACAAACATTTTTGTATTATAAAGTAAAAAATCATGAAGATATCATAGCTGTGGCAACAATAATTAACAGAACGATTTAATTTTTCCACTATATCTTCACTTCCGTAGGACAATTCCTCAATGTTTTTGCTCATTGTGGTACAAATAAGTTTAAAAAGTCATCATATCAAAACATGCCTAAAACCCACAGGTTTGTTTTTCTGCCATACAGTCATTACACTTCAGCTCTACCAATCTTTGGATCATGTGAAAAGCAAAAATGAATTGTCATCTTTAAAAAAAAAAAAAAAAAGCTCAAAGGATCATATTTTTAACAGAGGAAGAAATCAGAAAGTGAAGCTCATCATTGCAACCAAGAAGGGTTTCACCTTGTTATATTCTGTTAATGAAACAATTAGTCAAGAAAATGTTCTCAATCAATTTTATTTTATCATGAAGAGCTGAGCGAAAATGAGATGTACCTTTTTTTGGAAAACTTTCACAAGTTTGCAGTAACTGGGAAATGACTACTTCTCTATCCAACCAATACACAACAGGGGACTGGAGGCTAAAACATACAACGAACGGTTGCTGTAGTTGGGTATGTCTAGTTTAATGAAGAGAAGGACGAGGGGGGACATGATAGCAGTGTTCCAATATCTCAGGGGTTGCCACAAAGAAGAGGGAGTCAAGCTATTTTCCAAAGCGCCTGAAGGCAGGACAAGAAGCAACGGGTGGAAACTAAGCAAGGAGAGAAGCAACCTAGAACTAAGGAGAAACTTCCTGATAGTTAGAACAATTAATCAGTGGAACAACTTGCCTCCAGAAGCAGTGAATGCTCCAACTCTGGAAGTTTTTAAGAAAAGACTGGACAGCCATTTGTCCAAAATGGTGTAAGGTTTCCTGCCTGAGCAGGGGGTTGGACTCGATGACCTCCAAGGTCCCTTCCAACTTTATATTATTACTATTATTATTATTATTATTATTATTATTATTATTATTATTATTATTATTATTATTATTATTATTATTATTATTATTATTATTATTATTATTATTATTATTATTATTATTATTATTATGGTTGTGCAATGTTGTAACATTGTTTTTATAGTATTTGTGCATCCTGGTGTCTAATGAATCCTGAATATTATTATTATAATTGTTGATCGGACTTAGAGGACAGTATCAATTGTGAATACGTGCAGATGGCCCCGCTATCTCTGTCCACTTGCAGAACCAGGAATCAAGGTCATAAAAGGACAGCATAGGAAACACCCAATATCCTAACCCACCCGGGAACATATGGTGTCTTAGGGAAACACCTAAACCACCCAAAAGGGAACATATGGTGTCTTGGGGGAACACCCAAAAGGGAACATTGTTAGCTACTTCTGCTTTCTTCCTTCTTATCTACAGTGTGCCAGCCTTAAAGGGCGAAGTCTTTATCTTATGTGTGTCAGCTTTGCTGGGTGAATTGCTTATGTAACCAAAGAAGGTATAAAAATAAGGCTGTTCTGATATTTGGGCCTTTTTCTCTCTTTTAGAGAAGCCCGTCTTTGTTCAGCTGAATAAAAACGTAAAGCTTGAAGGCAGCTTCTGGTTTCCTGTATTTTTTATCAAGCAAAACCTCAGAACCTGCACATCAGAATCCCTCTTTTTAATTTCAAAACATTGATTTAAAAAAGTCCATTTGGGGGAATGAGACCATTTAAAATCCTTTAAATGTTTCTCTCTTTTTTTAAAGGCAAAATCATATTGTCCATGATGATAGAAGATAGAGATATTAAAAAAAAGAAATATGATTCTAATTGAAAAGGGAATCTCAAGATCTTTTTCCTGCCTGCTTAAAGGAAGATCTATTTTTCTAAAAAAATCTCTTGTGACTTTCATAGGATTTGCAGCCTGAAAGGGGACAGTTAGTTGAGATACAGCTACATTATGCCTCTTGAGATACAGCTATCAGTTTCAAACTCAACATTTAAATGGACTAAATCAATCCTGACATCATAGTTAACATTTAACAGTGATGCTAGTTCTGACAAAGAATCTGCCATGCAACAAATAATTTAGATCCATTTCTTGACCATAAATGCACATAAGTGAACATCACTGCTCTCAGTTCAATATGAGGGCATAATCAGAAAACTTTAACTGTGGAACTGGCTAGAAAAAGTGATGAAATAACTGATCCTTGAAGAACTGATCCTTGATGATACTCAGCTGTACATTTCCACCCCAGGCCACCCCAATGATGCCCTTGACGTGATGGCCCGATGCCTGGAGGCCGTAAGGGTCTGGATGGGGAGGAACAGACTCAGGCTCAACCCTTCCAAGACCGAGTGGCTGTGGCTGCCGGCGCCTCGGCATAGTCAGCTGACTCCATCGCTGACTATAGGGGGCGAAATT
>NW_015403467.1:0-3245 GCF_001527695.2 Protobothrops mucrosquamatus
ACATTAGTTCTATTTTGAGATTTACAATGGATTCTAAACAATATGTTGAGAAACAAAGAAGTACAATCAATAACCTAATGAGAAAGTCAGTCTGTCTTAAAATATTTTAAAATGTTATTTAAGTTGAATTGTTGATGAGCACATCAGACTTTTTAAAATCATGAATATAAGTTTGTGTAGGTATAAAAGTATCCCAGTGAGGGAGTGGGACACTCCCCTGGTACAACATCTACTGGGAATTAGAAAATCAAGAAATACTTAACAGATCATTGGAAAAATAATGTTGTTTAGGAAATATCCTCCAAAATATACTGATCTATAAACTGTTTTACAGAAAGTTCATACTGTTTGCAAGTATAATCTAATATGTGAATTCATTTCACAAGGAAAAATTATGTTGCCGCGATTCAACACATTAAAAATTAATATGGTTAATTGCAGTCTTATTCTTCTAGCCAGTTCTATTTTGGGGTTCACAATCATCTGGTTTTGTTTCCAAAGTGTTGTACAACAATCTTTCATTGTTTCATTGTGGTTTAAAATAAGAAATCCATTTATCAATTTATCAAATGAAAAAGCCCACTTGCATCCAGTTTAATTCGTTTTCCCTCCCAGGTTATCAAAATTTGTTTGTGCATTGACTAAAACAATGTTGTACACTTAAATGCAGCAAGACAAGATTCCTTTTATGTAAAAGCAATAATTATTATATAATTATTCTTTATTATTATTGACAAGCTATTGGAAAAAGTTTGTTCTGGTTGTCCATATAACTGTCTTTTTATGGGGTGTTTCATCAATGAGCAGGAAAATGTTCTTCAAAAACCCCACACTCCTGTCCAACAAATCTATAAGAAAATCATGTAATACAGGTAAGTTCTTGAGTTACGAATGTAATGGAGCCTGCCAATTACATTCGTAACCTGAGGATTCATAAGAGTGAATCGCAGAACTTGACCTCAATCACTCCCTCCTTTCACCCATGCATTTGCTAATCAAATGTGTGGGTTGTTAAGTGTACATGAGGTATCTCAGGGTGGGAAAGGTCATGGCGATGGAACAGGTCACCTGCTTCAGACCACCCAAGGCCTCCCCTGAGGTCCCCACAATTGTTTCCCCCCACCATCCTGCCAGGTCACTTATCTTGTGAAG
Organism: Protobothrops mucrosquamatus; assembly: GCF_001527695.2. Lineage (NCBI taxonomy): Eukaryota > Metazoa > Chordata > Lepidosauria > Squamata > Viperidae > Protobothrops > Protobothrops mucrosquamatus. Next base: position 1,153 of record NW_015403467.1, read on the forward strand.
TTCTGTCTCCTCTCCAGCCTCTCAGTTTCTTTGCCTGTCCCAGCGAGATGAGAGAGTAGAGGAAGAGCAGGACGAGTGCGCCCTGCTCAGTTTCTCTGACTCACCGAGGCTTCCTGTCACTTCTGGAGCTGTGGGCAGTCTCGGTGAGTCTCCTCCAAAGGCTTCTAGGCTCAGCGTGGAAAATCATCTGCATACTGAAGGGAGGTTTAGGGCAGTGAAATCACATTGCTTCAAGTCTCCCGTTGATATGCAAACATTTTTTGCGCACAGGCTGGAAGTTTCTGGGTGCCCTGATCTTGAAGGGCTTCAGCACCCATTCTCTGCAAAAGTGGATGGGTGCCTAAAGTTGCATGAGATCATGGCCTCCAGAAGCTTTCAGCCTCTGGCTGTAAAGTGTTTATGTGTCTATGGAGAACCACTTCAAAGAGCCCTATAGGGCTTGAGAGGACTTTGCTGATGAGAACGGAGGCCCACACTCCCTTCCGGGCCTCCTTTCTTATCAACAAAAGCCTTCTCAAGCATTTCACCGATGAAAATGGAGCCCCACAGGCACTCACACATCCCTCCAGGCCTCCTTTCTCTTCAGCAAAAACCTCCTCAAACACTTTGCCTATGAAAAGGGAGCCCCAGAGGATCTTGTCCAGGCCTCCATTTGCAGAGTACCATGAGATCAGGCAAGATCAGTAGTGCGAAATCTCACGCTACTGATCTCGCATGATCTTATGGTACTTTAGGCCTCCATTCTCTGCAAATGCACCGAAGACCTGAAGCACCGAACAGGCCAAGAAATGGAAGGCTTCCTTTGCAAGGTATCCACAGGTCTACTGCCTGTAGAGAGACTTGGGGGGGGGGGATAGGTAGGACGAATGTTGTAGAGCCTCTGCGGTCGTTCGTAAGTATGAATGACTGCCATGGTGCTGCAACATTTGTAATTTCAGTACTGTGTCCTAAGAACTTGGGGGGTTAGGTCATAAGTTTGAAAGGTTGCTAAGTGAACTGTTGTAACTTGGGGATTACCTGTAGTCTTTTCAGGGTGCAGGAAAGAGGATAGCGGTTCAGAAAACATTGCAAATAGAAGACATCTGAATATTTCTGATAGGCTGACTCTGTAAAACGCTTAGAGAGATCAGTAAAGCATTGTGAAGTTGTATATAAGTCTAAGCGCTATTACTATTGCTAAAAATGAAAATATTCAGTTGTTGAGATTTCTGTAACTTTTTTCCTTTGAATGATTTTTATTTATTTATTAAATTTATATGCTGCCCCATCTCGCTGTACTTTTAGTCAAAGAAGCCTCTAAGATACACACACACACACACACACCACACAATTGCTTTTTTGCTGTATTTATCAATGCAATATATAAACATAAAAGGTATTAGGATACAAATATACTGAGCTTCTGGCATTGATCACTATAATTTTCCAAAAGTAAAATGGAGATCTGAGCAAACTAGAGCAACCATAAGGGTGTAGAATAGAGAAAAACATTCATCCTTACACCATTAACACCATTTCTTCTTGGTTGATAAACAAGGTGTATCAAAAGTAGAGCAATCACAGTATTTTATTTTTCTCCATAGAAAATCTTAGCATATTTAGAAATGTTCAAAGGTCATGCATCACTGGGGTAAGAAATTATTTAGAAGACATTGGCAACCAATTCAAACATAAATTCTTCTTGGGGCCTGACTTGTATTATACTCTGAATATTCTTCACTGGAAGGAAATTCCTCACAAAATATTTATTATTACAAATTGATTTTTAGTTTATTTTGACTTGAGTTTGCATTCAGAAATTTTGTTGCTATAATTATCACTTGTTAGTGCAACAAGAAGGAAGATTATTTGATCTTGTGAATTCACCCAGCAATGTAGTTGTCATTTTCTTATACATTTATGGATATTTAGGTACATGATTACTAAAATAAGGGTTTTTTATATTCTATTAGTTATAAATGAAGCAACTCTCTGAGAACCATTTTAACCCCACATTCACACAACACCTGTGAATAGTTTCCATAGCATCATAGCATTAATACTAATATGAAAATGATGCCTAGATAAATGTACAACATAAGAGCTCTTTAGAT
>NW_015403468.1:0-3245 GCF_001527695.2 Protobothrops mucrosquamatus
GGGAGGGCCAGGACGCCTCTGGGGAGGAAAGCTGTCCCCCCGCCAGCTGAGCCTCTCATCCACACTGTGGTCACGTAGGATTGCATAGAAGGGGCACCGGGCAGGGGCTGGGGGGGCAGCTGGCAGGGGGGAATCAGAGGCGCCATCTCCCTTCTGCAGTGCAGCCCCATCGGCGTGGGCGGAGATGGCCTCTGGACGGCCGGAAAGGAGCCCTCACCTGGTGCAGGCTCTTTCTACACGGCTCTGACGGGGCGGTGGCTGCTGCTCCTCCTGCTGCTGCTCCGAGCCCCTTGACCGGCCAACCACACAGGGAAGCAGGAGGCGGCAGCGGTGATCCCTGCATCACCAACTCGGGCTGGCAGCAGATCTGGAAGCGAAGCTGTGCCACCCATCCTTGCGCTGGTGGAGGCAGCGGCGGGGAAGGTAGCTGTGGCACATGCCCACCCCTCCCCACTGCTACCCCACATTGTCCCGCATGAATGATGTGGGGCAGCAACCACAAAGGGTGGGCGCATACCAGATCCCACCTTCCCCCGCCACTGCCACCCCCACCAGCGCAAGGATGGTTGGCACAGCTTTGCTTCTGGATCTGCTGCCTGACACCATCGGGCCCCGCACACAGAGGTCAGCGAGCGCATGGGGGCCAACGGTGTCCATCAGCAGCCACAGCATGCTGGCTGTCCTGCATAATGGCAAACTGACCACGGAGCCCCATCGGCGTGGGCGGAGATGGCCCCGGAATGGCTGGAAGGAAGCCCTTGCCCGGCCTGGGCCCATCCACTCGACGGCTCTGATGAGGGTGGCTACTGCTGCTGCTCCAACCGGTCAACCATGCAGGGAAGCAGGAGGGGCAGCTGGTGCAAGAGATCCGCTGCCTTGTCAGGTTGCCAGCGAGCAGCCGAGGCGGCTCCAGACCCCCGGCTGCCCCTCCATCTCCTCCTGCGCATGCTGGCCTCTGTGTGCGGGGGCCGATGGTGTCAGGCAGCAGATCGGGAAGTGAAGCTGTGCCGACCATCCTTGCGCTGGTGGGGGCGGAGGCAGTGGGGGAAGGCGGGATCTGGCATGGGCCCACCCTTTGCCGCTGCTGCCCCACATCGTCCCGCGTGCCCCTCCAGGACGTGCGGGCGGGACAATGTGGGATGGCAGTGGGGAGGGGTGGGTGGGTGTGCACCACAGCTCACCTTCCCCCACCGCTGCCTCCACCAGCATGAGAATGGGTGGCACAGCTTCGCTTCCAGATCTGCTGCCAGCCGGGCTTGGCGATGCAGGGATCACCTCCACCTTCTCCTGCTTCCCTGTGTGGTTGGCCGGTCAAGGGGCTTGGAGCAGCAGGAGGAGCAGCAGCTGCCACTCCCGTTATAGCCACCGTGGAGACAGGGCCCGCATCAGGTGAGGGCTCCTTTCTGGCCGTCCCGGGGCCATCTCCCCTACGCCATGGGGCTGCACTCCGCCCACGCCGATGGAGCTGCCATGATGCAGGACAGCCAGCAGACATGCGCTCACTGGCTTCTGTGTGTGGGGGCCGATGGTGTCAGGCAGCAGTTGCTCCAGCCCCTCCCTTGCCTTGCCCCACGACAATGGGCACACCCACCCTGCCTCATCTTGCCTCACCCCACAGGACGAGCCTCCGGCCCACCGCCCCGCCATCCAGAGACCCCCCTGGATCTCCCCCAACCGTGCCCGGCCCCCACAGGCGTCTCTCCCCATGAGTATCATCGAGGTGGCCACACCCACCATGGCCACGCCTCTTTGGCAGACAGACCAGTCTCATGAGAGATAAACAAATCAAACTTCATTTAAATAGATAAAATAGAAATGTCATTAACTTTAAAAATTAAACTCAAATTGGGAAAGATAACTGTTCAATTCTCAATGATGCAGTTGGCAAGTGAAAAGGAAATCAAAAAGGGAAATACAGGATTCTTGGAAGATTCCTGGTCTGCTTACATATGTCATGTTTTGCTATAGTTGGAAGATGTTGTAATTTAATATTGGAGACCATAAAAAGATTATAAATAAAAACTGGTATAATCATGCTCAGGCTGAAGGATGTATAAGAGCTGAACTGCACACAACTCACTACTTTACTCAGAGAAAAGACAATTTAGGCAGCACCACATAAAAAAATCTGATACTAATTCCTGGCTTGACTGGTAAACTATTTGTATCAAAGTAGCTATTTTTAAAGCAAAAGTTCTCCTGGTTAATTTACCCAGGCGTCCTCTAGATTTGGGGGAAGATTTCACTTTAACCAGATCCTTCTGAGGAGATGGTAAACCCTACTGTTTTTTCAGCCCCAATTCGCATGCTATTCCCTTAAAGCTGCCCTATTTTAAAAATAAATAAATAAATAAAAACCGCAGTGGACGCTTTTCTGCACTTCCAGCAGAGGGCTCTGCATATGATCCAGATGGCACGGGACTGGGGGAATAGGGATTCAGTGACCAAGCGTATCTGGCAAGCATTCAGAATATTGTTGTGATAATAGGAACAGAAAGAGGGTTGAGGGTTGAGTTAGTACTGGAGACTCTCGCTGGGTGACTTTGGGTCCCTTTCTTCTCTCCCCCACAACCTACTTTGCAGGGTTGTTGGAATAAATGGGAAGGGGGGAAACTGTATACAGTGCATCAAGGAAAGCAACACGTACATCTCATATATTATTATTTTTAATGGGTGTTTGGTTTTTTCAAGGCAACAGAGCAACAGTTGACCTATTCCAAAAAATAGGCAACAAGAGGATGATGAATTGGCCCAAGGTAAGATATTTGAATAAGGAAAATAGTATTCCAGTTAAACAGATTACATTAGATCAGGGGTGTCAAACTCGCGACGTCACGTGATGTCGCGCAACGTATCAGGCCGGTTTTGCCATTGCTGGCAATGGGGTGGGCACGGCTTCAGGATGATAAAACCGGCCTGCGGGCCGGCAGTTTGACACCCCTGCATTAGATAATTCATTGTGGTTGCTTCCAATGCAGTTTTTCCACTTTTTTGCATATTAAAAATTGTAATTTGATGGCAGTTTGGAAAGAGTCAAGATTTTTTTGGGACAGTGGGGGAGGACAAAAGAAATCGAAGGCAGCATTATGCACCTTTAATGTCATCATTAAAGCACCCCCAATATAACTTGAGCCCATCAATCTGCTCTCCTTCTGGCCATTTTATAATAACCTTTCGATACATGTGGATGGGAGGAAAAGGCTTGAAACTGCTCTCCCCCAAAAATGGCATCTTGCCATTTTTCT
>NW_015403469.1:0-3245 GCF_001527695.2 Protobothrops mucrosquamatus
CTTTCTTTCTTTCCTCCCTCCCTCCCTCTTTCTTTCTTTCTTTCTTTTTCTTTCTTTCTATCTTTCTTTCTTCCCTCCCTCCCTCCCTCTTTCTTTCTTTCTTTCTTTTTTTCTTTCCTCCCTTCCTTCCTTCCTTCCTTCCTTCCTCCCTCCCTCCCTCCCTCCCTCTTTCTTTCTTTCTTTCTTTCTTTCTTTCTTTTCTTTTCTTTTCTTTTCTTTCTCTAAAATATTTAAATGGCTGCCCAATTTACTTTCAGTGACTCTGAGTGGCTTACAAAGATGAAAATCCAATATGAAACCAATAAAAAACAACACCTTCCCTCTCTGAGCAATAACAAACAATTAATCAATCAATCAATCAATCAAATATGCCACTTGATGGGCTCCCTTCCACTCTGGGATCCCCTAGCACAAAAAATGTTCCAAAAGGAGGGAGCCACCTTAGAGAAGACCCTTCTTCTTGGTCCCGCTAGATGACCTCTTTAAGAGAGGGGCCTGGCAACATTCCCTGCTTCTCTGCTCTGGTAGGTGGGATAAATATAACTAGGAAGAGATGGACTAGACCAGGGGTAGGCAACCTTGGCTCTTTTATGACTCGTGGACTTCAACTCCCAGAATTCCTGAGCCAGCATGGCTCAGCTTGGAAACCTCTCCCTTTCCCCTCAGCACAGCTGGCTCAGGAATTCTGGGAGTTGAAGTCCACGAGTCATAAAAGAGCCAAGGTTGCCTAGCCCTAGTCTATACCAGGGGCCTTCAAAGTTGGCCCTTTTATGACTCGTGGACTTCAACTCCCAGAATTCCTGAGCCAGCCATGCTGAGGGGAAAGAGAGAGGTTTCCAAGCTGAGCCATGCTGGCTCAGGAATTCTGGGAGTTGAAGTCCACGAGTCATAAAAGAGCCAAGGTTGCCTACCCCTGGCCTAGATGGCCCGTGGACCAGCACTGGTCCTTACCCAACCCCTGGTCCGTGGACCAGCACTGGTCCTTACCATGCCAGCCAGTGGGCCGCACAAAAAAGCAAAGCTCCATCCTTGGGATGCAGGCATTATTCAAAACCAAACCCCCTCTCGTCTGCGGAAAAACCTTTCTCCATGGCACCGGTTCCTGGTGCCCAAAAGATTGGGGACCTCTGGACTAGACCAAACTATTGGGGGCTTGGTTAGAGACTGAATAAGAACTGGAAGGGAAACCGTGCAAGATAATTATTCAGAGTAGCACGAAGGATGCAAAGGCCTTTACACAGAGGAGGAACTTCCAAAAAGGCCTTTCTTAGCTCCTAGGTCAGGATAAGTATTTTCCTAGAACAGAAGCCTGAACCGAATGGACTAATAGTTTGATGGAGGACCATTTCCCATTCTCAGATGAAGGTTTGATAGGCGTCGTGGCCTCTAAGGGCGAAGAATGAAAACAATTGCCGGTCCAATTTCCCCGAATTCCCTTCGGTGGGACCAATTCATTTAACTGATCGATGCACAAGAGGAAATGTGTGAGCAGCATTCACTGCAAATAAATGAAGAAGAAAGGGCATCAGACAGAACGGTTCCACCCCGCTCTCTGGAGTCCTTTCCTGGCAAAGCGTTTTGCACATTAGCCAATTGGTTTTAGGACTGCTTTTCATTCCATCCCCTTGTTTCTACTTTATTAGGAGGAGTCCAGGGGTTGGATTCAGCCGGTTCGCACCACTTCGGCAGAACCGGTAGCTAATTTTTTTGTTGCCCAGGCCCAGAATGGACTTCCGGAAGCGGCATCCACACAGAGAACCGGTTGTTCGCCTATTTGAATCCCACCACTGGAGGAGTCCCTGTGAATTTTATTCCACTAGTTGTTGCCAACTATTGGGGGCGGCGCTTATTTCTGTTTCACGCCATTGAGCCAGCGCTATCCGAAGACATTTCTGTGGTCATGTGGCCACCATGACATCATGGAGCACACTGTTACCTTCCCACCATAGTGGTACCTATTTATCTACTCGCAGTTGCATGCTTTTGAACTGCTAGATTAGCAGGAGCTGGGGCAAGGAACGGGAGCTCACCCCATCACACGGTGCTCGGGTCTCAAACCTGAGTTGCTGACTTCCTAGCCAACAAGCCCAACATCTTTAAGTGTTGAGCCACCACACTGCCCTGAACCACCATGCTTCCCTACCTTATTACGGGTGACATGATAGCCGTGTTCCAATATCTCACGGGCTGCCACAAAGAAAAGGGAGTCAAGCTAGTCAACTTGCCTCCAGAAGCTGTGAATGTTCCAACACTGGAAGGTTTTGTCTGAAATGGTATAGGGCTTCCTGCCTGAGCAGGGGGTTGGACTAGATGACCTCCAATGTCCCTTCCAACTATCCTATCCTATCCTATCCTAGGTATTCTATTCTATTCTATTCTATTCTATTCTGTTCTGTTCTGTTCTGTTCTGTTCTGTTCTGTTCTGTTCTATTCTATTCTATTCTATTATTTTATTCCTTATACTATTCCTTATTCTATTCTATTCTATTCTATTCTATTCTATTCTATTCTATTCTATTCTATTCCATTCCATTCCATTCCATTCCATTCCTTATACTATTCCTTATTCTATTCTATTCTATTCTATTCTATTCTATTCTATTCTATTCTATTCTATTCTATTCTATTCTATTCTATTCTATTCTATTCTATTCTATTCTATTCTAGGTATTCTATTAGCCCTTTGATAGAAATCATGTCAAACAAAATGTTTGGCCAGAGACTGCTTGCTTTGCTATAAGTGTTCCAATATCTCAGGGGCTGCCACAAAGAAGAGGGAGTCAAGCTATTCTCCAAAGCGCCTGAAGGCAGGACAAGAAACAACGGATGGAAACTAATCAAGGAGAGAAACAACCTAGAACTAAGGAGAAACTTCCTGACAGTCAGAACAATTAACCAGTGGAACAACCTGCCTCCAGAAGTTGTGAATGCTCTAACAGTGGAAGTTTTTAAGAAGAGACTGGACAGCCATTTGTCTGAAATGGTATAGGGTTTCCTGCCTGAGAAGGGGGTTGGACTAGATGACCTCCAAGGTCCCTTTCAACTGCTATTCTATTCTATTCTATTCTATTCTATTCTATTCTATTCCATTCCATTCCATTCCATTCCATTCCATTCTGCAGGATAAATAAATCAAATCCTTCTGATATAGTGAATGGCTCTTTCTTTCTTTGTTGTATACATTTATATCTTGCCTTTATTATTTTTATAAACAAATCAAGACACAACATGTCTATTACAGGTAT
>NW_015403470.1:0-3244 GCF_001527695.2 Protobothrops mucrosquamatus
TAACTTGATTCCCAAAGGACAAAGGAAGTAACCATCCACATTCAGATAGCTAACAATAAAGGTAGATTGTTCCCAGAGATTTATTTACATGTCACCAACTTGCAACAGGATAAGATGATATCTCAATACATCCCCACTGAAATGTGCAAAAGTTCGAACAGAAATATAAATCCAAATATATAATGTATTCTGAAATTATAAGTGAACTCAAAAGGTTATACTTTAAAGGAGAATATTTGCAGCTCAGGGTTGAAATGAGGGGTCAGATCTCTGCTGTAAAAATCATGTTTCTATTTCCTCAATGAAGTTTGTCACCCCATGTCCTCTATTGAGGAGAGAAGCAGACTTAGAGTCTTTAATTCTACTCTATTCGGTGTCACAAAATTCGACTTTTCAAGAGACTACTAATGTCACCAGTAATCATAATCATACTACGGCAGGTAATTGGTCATGTGGAAGATAGATATAGTTAGCATTGTGGAATATTTGTGATGTTTTTTTTATGATGAAAATAATAAAAATTTTATTATAAAAAAAAAAAAAAAGAAGATAGATATAGTTGACTCGTAATCACCTGGAAGAACCAAGAAGATTGACCAAGATCTTATTTATTTAAAGAATGGCTGCCCAACTCAAACAGTGCAACTCTGAGCATTATTTAACAAAAAAAGATCCAAAATAAAAACAAGCAATCAATAATAGGTGACCTGTTGTATAACATACATAACAGAAGTTTAAATTCATGAAAGAATGGCTCCCTTGCATATGATACATCACCGAGCTAGCCAGGTTTAGACATTTGGAATATGGTTTTTAAGAAAAAAAAAAACCTTGACAGATTGATTTAAAAATATCACATGAAAGTGTTTAAAGAAATATAAGCAACAACCTCCAATATTTCAAGAAAAGGACAAATTCTAAAGTAGGGATTAGTGTCTAGGCACAATGTAAAGGATTACTGAGATTTCCTGCTTTATTTTTTTAATGCATTTTTTCCCAACATTTTTTTCAATATTTCACTTTGCTTTATTACTAATTGTTGCTATCAGCTTGGAGAATGTAAAGTGACCACATGCTCATAGCAAAGTTTCATATTAAAATCTTCATCCTCATCCTAGCTTACATTCATATCTCCTTTTCAGTTGTACATCTGTCAAGATCTGGCAAATTTTAAAGCTCCCCTGAAGGCAAACAAATAATGGGGGGAAAGGAAAAAAAAATCCAAAGGCAGGCCCCATGATGGAACATGATTTTTGTGATAATTCAGACTACTGGGGAGGAGAAATTAATTTACTTTTATTTAACTGGAGCATGTACATCAAATCCTGCATGGATTTAAGAGGATATCTTTTCATAACAAAATCATGGGCGTAAATAGAGTGTGTGCTGTGTACTCAAGATCCGTGGAGCTCATCTTCATGCTTGCATGCCCACGTAGAAGAGCAGTGAGATGACTTTGAAGAAAATATCACCATGTCAGCCCTCCAAGGCCAGGTGAGGAAATAGATGCTATAAGAAATATTAGAAATCTACTTTATTGATGTAAGCTATAATAATAGAATCTTGAAAGCTTGACAGTGTTTCCCCTTCCTTCCCTCATATATCAAAGAGAGTCAAGGCAAGACAATTTTAAGTTTCTCTCTCACACTTCTTGTTTCCCTGGATTGAGCTCATGTTTTGCTGATGGTCTCCACATATCTTTTCCGAGGTCATCTCTCTCCTACCCTACAGCCAGCAACCTACCACTGACAAACGGATGTCCTTAGTTGTAAATTAAAGCTGGACAAACTGAGCCCTCTTAACTTCCCCCCTTCAGATGTGACCTTTGGTGTCTGAAACCACAATTGCTATACATCGTCAGCACATTTTCCCACCCAAGGGAGGCAGGCAACACATAAAAATGTAGAGTTAGCCATAAAATAGAATGATTAGAGTTTAAAACACAAAGAAGACTTTCAAAAAAATGTGAGATGGGGGAAAGACAGAAAATCTTTCCTCAGAGTATTTTGTACTGTTGTCTTACTCATTACGGCCCTCTGGCTCCCTTCAAACTGTAAAGCATGATACATGTAAAACCAATACATGTTGCTTTTCCTTTCAATTTTAGGGTGAGAGATAACTTGGCAAATTTATAAAATTAGCAGAATGTAATAATTTTGTTCGAATCCAAAGAAGCCAATATATTTCATACTGAAGATACAAGTAGTTAATTTACCTTTGTCATCTATTTTGTACTCACATCTTACTGGAGATGTAGGACTCCAACATCAGTGTGGAGGCCACATAGTCCCTAACTGACTGAAACACAGACCCAACAAGAAACCATGTCCTTTTTAGGAGGGGGAAAAAATAGTGTGTTAGAGGACATCCCATAGCAGAAAAACAGTAATAAGTTCTTGTAGATAAAGAGGACCATTGGTTTGAAAGAGTGTAAAAGGATCCCTGTTAAAATTGAAAAGCTATCTCTCAACAAGAGGAGGAGGAATAAGACACCACCTATCTCCAGTCTATAACACAGCCCTTGCAAAAGTCCCAGGAAGGTTCCACACCCATTTGCACTTTGATTCAGGTGACCCTGAGGGCACAGATAAACCCCCAAGTGGCCTCAACAGCTCTCAGAGAGTGCTAACAACCAGATGACTGCAAAGAAATACAATCCTTCCCTCTACCCTCCCATCTTATCAGAATATATCCTTCCATTCCACCCCCCTCACCATCAAAATTGATGAAGCTTCTTGGATGAGAAGCAAAATGTTTTGTTCTTCCTCTTCAAGGAAAAAAACAATCCAGTTGTTTTTTGAACCTTTGAGATCACGTGAAGTATTAATACCCCTTTACAATGCCTTGCTAAGGCCACACTTGGAATACTGCATCCAGTTTTGGTCACCACGATGTAAAAAAGATGCTGAGACTCTAGAAAGAGTACAGAGAAGAGCAACAAAGATGATTAGGGGACTGGAGGCTAAAACATATGAGGAACGGTTGCTGGAATTGGGTATGTCTAGTTTAACGAAGAGAAGGACGAGGGGGGACATGATAGCAGTCTTCCAATATCTCAGGGGCTGCCCCAAAGAAGAGGGAGTCAAGCTATTCTCCAAGGCGCCTGAAGGCAGGACGAGAAGCAACGGATGGAAACTGATCAAGGAGAGAAGCAACTTAGAACTAAGGAGAAACTTCCTGACAGTTAGAACAATTAACCAATGGAACAACCTGCCTCCAGAAGCGGTGAATGCTCCAACACTGG
>NW_015403471.1:0-3243 GCF_001527695.2 Protobothrops mucrosquamatus
GATCGTGAGTTTTTATCTATTTTATACTATGAATTTACCCAGGAGTCACGTCTTCAAGGATATTATTGAGCATATATATATATATATATATATATATATATATCCAAATTTCTTTTTCTGACAAAGAGTTAAAGAATTAAATCGGGAGACTAAGATGGCCATTTCTAGCTTGTTCTGCTTTCATCAGTTAGCCATACCCTTTATGGGATTCGAACCTGGGCAGTTTACATACTAGGCAGTGATTCAACCACCAAGCCACAGGCTCTCCTCCCCTCTTTGCCAGTCATATATATATGACTAGTAATCAAAGAGAAAATTTGACTCTTGGGTACATTCATTTCAAAACCAAAAATAACACTGACCACCAAGAGAATACTTAAAAGCATTTAAAAGCATCTAAAAACATTTAAAAGCATTTAAAAACATTTAAAATACAAGGTAACCGAGCTTTCGTCGGGCACTCCCAACATCATCAGGGTTCAGAAAAGGCGGTTTTGGGAGGAACTTATATGCAGCCTCCAAGTGCCTGCATCCGGCTGCGTGAACGTGTAATCGGACCCAGCTGCCTGTGCTCCTGTGCTCCAGATGCATTTCTTCTTCTCGTGCGTAAACCCTTTACATCCCCTCTGTTTCTCATTACACACCCCTTCAACACCCATACCGGGGCTGGAGGGCCCCCCCCAACACTCCCACCATCGGCCGCACCCTCCGCGCCTCCAATTATGCGCCTGGGGTTCCCTTTATCAGATGTTTCACAAGTCTTACAAAGCATTTCAGTCAAATCACGGCTGGTTTCTCCCCCCCTTCCTCCTCCAACCGTAGTGGTCCGGACGTCTCTCCTCATTCCCCTCTCCATTGCCGAGGGCCGTTTCCCCACGCATCGGAGCTCTCCCCTCGTGCTAAGCTCGGAGGGGGTATCCTGGTTAGTTTGCTTCCTCGGTTGCCCAGCAACTCTCCGTCCGTGCTTTTCAGCGAATCCCCCTGCATTCTCATTCACATCTTCCTCACCCAAGGGATACTTCCATTGAGGCGAGGGGGATTCATCGATCGTCATCCCCCGTTCCTTAAACCTATCGGTCGAGGGGAAACTCGTGCTGTCACCCCAACCAGGTCCGGTCATTCTCACATGCTCACCAATCCTGCCCTCCGCAGGGTTACATTGCACTCGTTGATTCCGGGCAGGATCCTCTCGTACGATGTGCCGGGGACCATACGGGAATACACCGGTCCGACCATGTTGGGGGGTGGTGGCTGTGGTCTTTCCCTCACGACCACACGGGCCGCGTCTGGACCCCCTCCCCTGGCGGTTCCTATGCCATGCCCTAAGAGTCTGCTGTGCCTGGCACATGTCAACGTGCCGGTTAACAGAGTCCTGGCCCGAAAACCAAGCCTCTTTTAACAGCCGGCCGCCTTTCGTAGCATCCATTGCAAGTACTCGCGTATGTTCAAAATCAAAACGGTGGTCACATTCGGCCATATGTGACCATATCTGTGACTACTGCTCACCTCTTCTGATTGCCAATTTATGTTCATGAAGGCGGGTCTTTAGCCTTTTAGACGTTTCGCCCACATAATGGCTCTTGCAATCCATACAGTTGATTCTATAGACCACCGCTGATCTTTCCGCGGTGGGAAGTGGATCCTTCGGGCGCATAATTTTTGACCGCAACGTCTGGCTAGGCTTATGAGCCACCTTCACGTTATAGGGAGCCAGCAGTCTGGCCGTTGCTTCAGAAACGTTGTTTATGTATGGTAGCGTTATGCGTGTAGTCTGTGTGCGAGGTTCTCTCTCGCGTTGACCACCTTGGGGTTCTAACACCCTGCTATGGCGTCTCACAAACCTCACCGGGTATCCGTTCAATCGGCAGACATGGTACAGATGTCTCCTCTCCTCCACCTTCGACCTCGCTGTGCTGCAGTGTGAATGTATGCGTTTGAAAAGCGTCCTAATGCAGCTGACTTTATGGGACACCGGATGGTTGCTGTTGTAGTGGAGGATGCGATCTGTATGAGTGGGTTTGCGATAGACCTTTGTGTTAATAGATCCATCCGACAAGCGTTGGATCATAACATCAAAAAAGGCTATCGAACCCTGAACTTCCTCCTCCACCGTAAACCTAATGTCCGGGTAAATGGAATTTAATATTCCCATGAAGTCAGCCTTGTAAGCGCGTTTGACGACAACAAAGGTGTCGTCCACATACCGTGCCCAAAACCTGGGCTGGTACCGGGCCATAGCCTCACGTTCCAGTTGCTGGAGAACCGCCTCTGCTATCACGCTAGATATGGGGGAGCCCATGGGTGTGCCCTTCACTTGCTCGTATGTAGTCCCCTGGAAAGTGAAATACGTGGTGAGGCAAAACTCCACCAGTTTGACCAAATCCTCAGCCAGCAGGGAGTCTCGGGACTGGCTCTTTTCTTGTTGTCTCAACTGTTCTCCCAATACCCTCAACGCCAGGTCCCGAGGGATGGAGGTGAAGAGGGAGGTGACATCAAAGGACACCATCACCTCATCCTCCTCTACCCTCAGGGTTCTTATTCTTTCCAAGAACTCCTCTGCTGACTTGACTATGGTGGGACTGCCTTCAACCAAATAGGAGAGCCGACCGCTGAGCCACTTCGCTAGTCTTGAAATAGGGGTGCCCCGGAAAGAAACAATAGGGCGGAGTGGAACCCCCTCCTTATGGACTTTCGGAAGTCCATAGAACCTAGGGAGTGCTGCATCAATGGGACGTACCCACTTAACGGTGTCTTCATCCATTTTTCTTGCCCGTTTAAAACAATCCAGGGTCTTATTAATTTTATTTCTCATTGCCACCGTGGGGTCCCCCTTGACGACCTTATAGGTCGTTTTATCCTCGAGTAACTCCAGTGCCTTGGTCACATAAAGTGACGCAGATGACACCCAGCTGTACATCTCCACCCCGGACCACCCCAACGATGCCGCGGAAGTGATGTCCCGGTGCCTGGAGGCCGTGCGAGTCTGGATGGGGAGGAACAGGCTTCGTCTCAACCCGTCCAAGACCGAGTGGCTGTGGTTTCCAGCGTCACGTCATAGCCAGTTGGTTCCATCTCTGGCTATCGGGGGTGAGTCATTAGCCCCCGCGGAGAGGGCCCGCAACCTGGGCGTCCTCCTGGATGCTCGGCTGTCTTTAGACGATCATGTGACGGCCGTGGCCAGGGGGGCTTTTCATCAGGCTCGCCTGATACGCCAGTTGCGCCCCTTTCTGGATCGGGACGCCC
>NW_015403472.1:0-3242 GCF_001527695.2 Protobothrops mucrosquamatus
ACGATAGGATTGAAACATACATATAATTGTACATATAATTGTATATATAATTGTATTGTGTAGAAGAATGAGGTTTATATAGAGGTTAAGGATGATGTATTAAGTTTTTGTATCTCGAGAAACAAATTGTTAGGAATATTTACTCTGGAATGCCACGTATGTCCATTTTTGTTTTAATTGTATTATAAATAAAAAACTTTAAAAAAAAAAAAAAAAGAAATAGACCAAAATGGAAGAAGACAATGGTTGCTTGACTTAGATGCATTCAAGGAAAGAAACAAAGAAATAAAAACTTGGTAGAAGATGTAACTATCATATGGCTATCTTCACCTGTTATTGTTAATCTAGATTTACTTTAACCGTGGAATATTACACCTAACGATATGGGAACATTAATAATCCATACTGAGTTTTCATAACATGCTAGTCTTATCAAGATGAGAATAAAAGGGCCATCCTCTCCTCCTCCTCCTCCTCCTCCTCCTCCTCCTCCTCCTCCTCCTCGTATTTTTCCTACAGGTGCAGGATCTGCTTTTGGGATTGTCTTGTACAATCCAAGTCCAATTGGATTCTGCTAATCAAAGTGCCATGAAAATCCTATATGTGAGAAATTACTTCGGTCCATCACTGCTTCCCACCCATTGTTTGCCTAACTCTCTTCTTCATGCATGAAAAACCCCAACTACCATAGAAGCTGCATTTTTTTCCCCCTTCGTCTCTCTTCATTTCTGCCAAAAAGCATCTTTGCTTCTTGAAATACAGCTGCCCCTTTGCCTTGAGGGTGATTCTAAAAATATTTTAGACTGGTTTTTTTTTTTTTTCCTAGTATTTTCCGTGGGCCATTTCACCTTAGGAACATTATCACCCACGGATTAAGGAATCCTGTCTTTGAGAAAGGGTATTTTGTTTGATTCATAAGGCAAAACTGGCATGGCTTATTATCCTCCTAGCTAAATTGCTTCGGTTGCGTGAAGTTTGACTTCAGAGTAATTAGAATTACCTTTTTGGAATCGCTTTCATTCACAGCAACAAATCAAACTGGCCACTTTCAGGTAGCTGTTTACAAAATGCTGTGGTCCAGGAATAGAATGCCCTGGTATTTTCAGAAGATCACTCTATTACTCTGCAATCTATTTTGAAAGACTTTTGTGTACTGTATCTACAGGGTTGTTTTATTATTAAATTAAATATTCAAACTGAATTGGTTCAAACAGTTGAATCACAAATTCAACTCTATTGAATTCTTCAAACTGAATCATAAAAGGGCCAAGTTTGAAGATCCCTGACCTAAGATAATAGATTGATTATCATTCAATGGTGAAAAAAGTAAGGTTCTACATTTAGGCAAGAAAAACCAAATGTACAGGTATAGTATAGGGGCTATCTTGCTCAATAATAGTAACTGTGAGAGGGATCTCGGAGTCCTAGTGGACAATCACTTAAATAGGGGCCAACAGTGTGCTGCAGCTGCCAAAAAAGCCAACACAGTGCTAGGCTGCATTAACAGAGGATAGAATCAAGATCACGTGAAGTATTAATACCACTTTACAATGCCTTAGTAAGGCCACACTTGGAATACTGCATCCAGTTTTGGTCACCATGATGTAAAAAAGATGCTGAGACTCTAGAAAGAGTACAGAGAAGAGCAACAAAGATGATCAGGGGACTGGACGCTAAAACATATAAGGAACAGTTGCTGGAATTGGGTATGTCTAGTTTAACGAAGAGAAGGATGAGGGGGGACATGATAGCAGTCTTCCAATATCTCAGGGGCTGCCCCAAAGAAGAGGGAGTCAAGCTATTCTCCAAAGCTCCTGAAGGCAGGACAAGAAGCAATGGATGGAAACTAATCAAGGAGAGAAGCAACCTGGAACTAAGGAGAAACTTCCTGACAGTGAGAACAATTAACCAATGGAACAACCTGCCCACAGAAGCTGTGAATGCTCCAACACTGGAAGTTTTTAAGAAGAGACTGGACAACCATTTGTCCGAAATGGTGTAGGGTTTCCTACCTGAGCAGGGGGTTGGATTCGATGACCTCCAAGGTCCCTTCCAACTTTATTATTATTATTATTATTATTATTATTATTATTATTATTATTATTATTATTATTATTATTATTATTATTATTATTATTATTATTATTATTATTATTATTATTATTATTATTATTGATCTCTACAAACAAATTGAGCAGGTAGAGCAGTGTTCAATGGAAAAAAAAGAAGAAGAAGAAATAACTGAAATCAGCAGAATCAGCCCCAAAGTTAAGCCAGTTATTTTGCTAGGAAAGAAAAGGGGTGGGGAGGAGATGTTCTCTTAAGAGATTACTTATTGGGTTCAAAAGAATTATTGATTTTTAGTCCTAGATTCTCTAACGGGAAGTCTAAACCCGAGATTTCATGATAGTCTGGCCTCCTTCAGTTCTTACCCATAATTGCAATGTGCTCTTTAATTATTCTTTGTGTGTTTAATTTCTAATTAAGGGCTACAGCTCACCCTGGAGGCAAAAATTGCTAAGGTGCACACTTGGTGAATCAGCAATTTTTTCTCCAGCAGGCTGTGTGGAGCTGCTCAGAAGCAGCCTTCACACTGGGTTTTCCCTCTAATCATGATATTCATGACTCCAGAGGAGGGAATACATTTCCAGGAAGCAAACCATCTTGGATTACTCTCCAGAGTGAAAAAAGATGAAAGGGCCCGATCAGAGGCATTCAAAGTTGACACACATTTTCTGTCATGGAAAAAGGGTTGCACACTGGTAATTAGAAGCACATTTTTATCTCTGCTCTGTATTGTCATTAGAAACACATCCTTATCACCGTAGTACAATTTACTGCTCATCTGTAGAGTCAGATTAGCACAGTGGAAGGTTACTATTCAGGAGCGGTAGGGACTTCGTTTTGACCCAAGACCAAAAAATAAAAAAACCGAAGAAATAAAAAACCCACCCTTCTTAATTATAATTTGCCACAGGATATTTTGTCAATGATGATGACAATGCCCCTGGCAGTGCTGTGGAATCTGTTTTCTCTCTGTGTATGTGTGTGTGTGTGTGTGTTTATGTTTCTGTGTGTGTTCTTATACAGATAGAAGAGGGGACAGATTTGGACAGATGCATTTTAGAAAATGCCTTCTTAAGAAAGCGGTTGGACTGGAAGGCCTTCCAACTCTGTTATTCTGTATTCTGTGGTATGCCCTGTAATTAGCCACTTCCTTCTTCTGCCATGTCTCAGTCACA
>NW_015403473.1:0-1570 GCF_001527695.2 Protobothrops mucrosquamatus
CAATTCCATTGGCTGGCAAGACCCTGTTGCTAGTTAGCCAACCAGCAACGGGCATGAAACTGTATGCAGATGGAGAAGGGCAATCACCCTTAATGGGCGATCAATGGTGAAGGGCAATCACCCTTAATGGCCGATCAATGGTGAAGGGCAATCACCCTTAATGGGTGATCAGGATATGCATAGGGGATTAAGGGGGGGGGGGAATACAAAGAACACAACACCTAGAACTAAGGAGAAATTTCCTGACCGTGAGAACAATTAACCAGTGGAATGGCTTTCCTTCAGAAGTTGTAGGTACTCCTACAGGTTTTTAAGAATAGTTTGGACAACCATTTGTCCAAGTATAGGTATATTGAGCAGCAGGCTGGAGTAGAAGACCTCCAAGATCCCTTCCAACTCTGTTATTCTAAGGGGGACACAAGGGCAGCTACGGAGAAGTTTGTGGTATGATATTGTTTGTTGAGTTAGGATTAATGTGTGAATTTTAGCAAACAAACTAGAATTGGCTTGAGTTCATAGGGCACACTAAATCATAAATCACAGTTTATCTACCACAAAGATTTGAGTGCACACATTACACCAAACTCATTACAATTATAATTAGCACAATGACTGAATGTCAGCTGATGCAGCAGATAAACAAAATTAATGTGTGGAACCAAAATTAATGAATTCTGTTTTTGAGTCTACCTTCAATTCCAGAATCTCAGTAGGTGATCATTATCTCTCAGCCAATCTAGCTAACAAAGTAGCTGTGAGGATAAAAGTGGGTGAAGGGAATACATCTTGAGTTTCCTGGAAGAATGTGAAGACACACATTTAGTGAACAGGTGATTAAATATGAACTAGAAGGAATGTTGCATACATTTGTTAGCTTTAGACGAAAAAAATATAATGAAAAATGTAAACATGCACTTAGTTTAGAGTATGAATTATGCTAGCTATAACCAAAGCAATCAATAGTAAGACCTGGATAGAGCTTTGATTTAAAAGAATATTCTCATCTTTCTTTAGTTCCTGTTAGTTTTATCATTCTTCCTATTCTTCTACAGATCATGTAGATGAAGAATTATGAGTTATCTGGAAGGCACTTGGAGAATCTAGAAGCTTACTCTAAGATATGAGAACATCTTTTAAATTATTTTCCTCTCCACTTCTAAAGCCTTATTTAGCTCTCCAGTAAACAAACTTAGGCATTGTAGAAAGTCAACTATTAAATCTTTCCTTCCCTGCCAAAACAAGCCTAACAGCTCCTGTTCCAAAACAAAATAATAATGAAATCAGCTTAAGACTGTGACATTAGTTATACACTCATGGAATTTCACAGCCTTCATTATTGGCTATGTTCACACATAAATCAGAGTCTCAGTTTGAGATTCAATCTATTCTGGATAGGGTTGTGCTGTAGTATGGGAGTGCTCCTTCAACAGCAAATGATACTGAATGGCTGCAAATAGCATACATGTGCAGTTACATTTAGTGTATGACCATTCCTGAATTGGGCAGATCTAGCAAGTTACTCAAGACATAGTTACATCCTGGTTCGATCACTGCAATATGGATCAACTCT
>NW_015403473.1:10536-13778 GCF_001527695.2 Protobothrops mucrosquamatus
CATGCCCGTTGCTGGTTGGCTAACTAGCAACAGGGTCTTGCCAGCCAATGGAATTGTGTGATTACAAGCCAGGGGAATCCCATAAAAGAGGGCTCCCCTGGCCCAGAGAGCCAGTCCGGATTTACTTGATGCCTTGCCAATAAACCGAGAGCTGACTGTCACTCGACTCGTGTCTTACTGCCTGCGCGATCTAACACTAGGTTGCTTCTCTGTTTGATTAGTTTCCATCTATTGCTTCTTATTCTGCCTTCAAGTGCTTTGGAGAATAGCTTGACTCCCTCTTCTTTGTGGCAGCCCCTCAAATATTAGAAGACTGTTATCACATCACCCCTAATCCTTCTTTTCATTAAACTAGATATACCCAATTCCTGCAGCCGCTCTTCATATATTTTAGCCTCCAGCCCCCTAATCGTTTTTGTAGCTCTTCTCTGCATTCTTTCTAGAGACTCAACATCTTTTTTCTATTGTAGCAACCAAAACTGGATGCAATATTCCAAGTGTGGCCTTACCAAGGTATTATAGAGTGGCACTAACACTTCATGTGATTTTGATTCTGTCCTTCTGTTAATGCAGCCTAGGATTGCATTGACTTTTTTTGATGGCTACACCACACTGCTGGCTCCTATTTAAGTGACTGTCCACTAGTACTCCAAGATCCCTACTACAGGTAGTCCTCGACTTACAACAGTTCATTTAGTGATCATTCAAAGTTGCAATCTGAAAAAGTGACTTATGACTGTTTTTCACACTTATGACCGTTTCAGCATACCCATGGTCACGTGATCAAAATTCACTTGGTTGGCAATTGATTCATATTTATGATGGTTGCAGTGTCCTGGAGTTGTGTGATCCCCTAAGTGATCTTCTGACAAGCAAAGTCAATGGGAAAGCCAGATTCACTTAACAACTGTGTTACTAATTTAACAACTGCAATGATTTACTTAACAATAAGAAAAGTCATAAAATGGGGCACAACTCACGTAACAAATGTCTCACTTAGCAACATAAATGTTGGGCTCAACTGTGGTTGTAAGTCGAGGACTACCTGTATTGAGCCAGGTACCACCTATTCTATACCTCTGCATTTTCTTGCCTAAATGTAGAACCTTATTTTTCTCACCACTAATTTTATTTTATTAGATAGGGCCAGGGCTTTTTTTTGTCATAGAACGCCCAGAACAGAGTTCCGGCACCTTTTTCGGATGGAACCTTGTAGGGTAGGCAAGGCGGGTTGTATGAGGTGTGTGAGTTCCGGCACCTTTTATTTTTACAAAAAAAGCACTGGATAAGGCCCAGTGTTCTATATCTTGAGTCTAAAGTGTTGGCTATTCCTGCCAGCTTGGTGTTGTCTGCAAATTTGATGAGTTCCCCATCTATCCCCTCATCTAAATCATTGATGAAGATGTTAAAGTGCACTGGACATAAGACAGAGCCTTGGGGTCCATGTAGATGCAGTTCCATTGAGGACTACAGGTTGAGTGCGGTTGATCAGCCAGTTACAAATCCATCTGGTGATGATGCTGCCTAACCCACATTTTTCTATCTTATCAAGTAGTAGGTTTATCAAATGCCTTGCTGAAGTCCAAGTAAATTATATCCACAGCATTCCTCTGGTCCACTAATGTTGTCATATCATCAAAGAATGCAATAAGATTTGTCTGGAATGATCTGTTTTTGACAAACCCATGTTGGCTTTTAGTTAGACTTTGTTTTGCCTTTAGGTGTTTGAAGATTCATTGCTTGATTGCCTTTTCTAGAATCTTCTCGGGTATTGATGTCAGGCTGATAGGTCTGTACAGTGCTTTTTTTCTAAAAAAAAAAAAAAAAGGTGCCAGAACTCACACACGTCATACAACCCGCCTTGCCTACCCTACAAGGTTCCATCCAAAAAAGGTGCCGGAACTCCGTTCTGGGCGTTCTATGAGAAAAAAAGCCCTGGGTCTGTAGTTTCCTGGATCCATTCCCCCCTTTTTTGAAGATGGGAACTACATCAGCCCTTTTCCAGTCATGTGGTAGTTCCCTGGTGCTTCAGGATCTTTGAAAGGTATGGTTCAGTGGTTCTGAGATCATGTCTGCCAGTTCCTTCAGAACCTTTGGATGTAGTCCATCTGGTTCTGGTGAATTGAACTCATCTAGAATGGACAGGTTCTCAGGTAGAGTGGCTTATAATACAACTCCCTGAATGGCTCCTTGATACAACCCCTATTTTATGTACTGTTTTGTAATGGATCCAGTTGGTTTCCCCGATGTGGGGGTTTGGTACTTCTATTGTTTGTTGTTATTTCCTCTTTTTTTAGTGTTTTACTTCTGATTATTTATATTTGTAAGCCACTTAAAGTAGTAGCTACAATTCAGATGGTCTGTCAGTTGGATTAATTTGGCAAAAAGATCAAGGAATAATGAATAACTTAAATAATATAATCAATAGAAAGAAAGCGCGGGGGGGGGGAGATCGGCTGCAGAAAACTTTATGGACGATTTCTGGTAGTTTCTGCTTTTACACAAGCCTTTGGCAGATATGCTTGCAGTGACCATATTTTGCCAATAGATGTCACCATTTCTCAAGACTATTTACGGATTGCACAAACTCTCAAGACTGGTTCTTCGTTCTGGGTTATAACATCAAGAATATACCTGTCTTAAGTGGGACCTTATTTACACCTTCAGTTGTGGGAGACAAATCAGGAACAGGAAGTTTCTCGTTTACTAGTTAAAAGAAAAAAGTATTGTAAAATGTCTGGACAGCTACTTTTAACTCGAGCTGTTGACTGCTTTATTGCTGTTACCAGGGCTTTTTTTCTCATAGAACGCCCAGAACGGAGTTCCGGCACCTTTTTTGGATGGAACCTTGTAGGGCAGCGGTTCTCAACCTATGGGTCGCGACCCCATTTGGGGTCGATTGACCATTTCACGGGGGTCGCCAAGCAAGGCTGTCCGCCATTTTTTTCCACTTTTCCGGCAGGTGCCCTACCTCCCTTGGGCTGGGCCAGCTGGTGGTCGGCCTGCTCCGTCTCTGCCGCTTGCCAGCTACGCCTCGGCCGGTGCAGGGGGCGGAACCACGCATGCGCGGCGCTCCCGGGCAGGGAAAGTCCTCGACTTATGACCGGTTGGGTAGTCCTCGACTTACGACCGGTTTAGTCCTCGACTTACGACCGGTTTAGTCCTCGACTTACGACCGGTTGGGGGTCGCGGCATTAAAAAGGTTGAGAACCACTGTTGTAGGGTAAGCAAGGCGGGTTGTA
>NW_015403474.1:0-3242 GCF_001527695.2 Protobothrops mucrosquamatus
ATTAAGACTGTTACCCATGCTACACCATGCTTCAAGACAAAATTTCATTTATTTGTAATTAGAAATAAATATTTCACAATATATAATTACATATTGTTTTTGTGATTAACCACTATGCTTTAATTATGTTCAATTTGTAACAATGAAAATACATCCTGCATATCAGATATTTACATTACGATTCATAACAGTAGCAAAATTATAGTTATGAAGTAGCAACAAAAAAATTTTTATGGTTGGGGGTCAACACAACATGAGGAACTGTATTAAAGGGTCACGGCATGAGGAAGGTTGAGAACCACTGGTATAAATGATTGGAAAGTTACAAAATACAGAATTCACTGTGACCTCTGGAGGGCCCAAAGGATCCATAAGAAAAAGAAATTGTGCGTTTGGTGTAGCATAGAAAACCTTTTATCCTGAAATCTTTTCAAAAAACACAAAGTGGCTCGTAATTGTGATAAACTGAGAAAAAAGTTTCCCTGGACTGAGTGTTATTAAAAAAAAGTTGTGATCCACAGGGAGGGAAATATCCTACAGATGCCACTTAAGCTCTCTCAGGGTCTCTGTTGCCCCCTTATCCGCCCTCCGTCCTCTCCTATTCCCAGTGGAAGAGACCCTCAAGAGACCCGGGTTGCCAGCTCTGAACTGGGTTAAAACTTTTAAGGTTTCATGGATGTTTTGTTTCTCTGGGAACCGTATGGAAGTTCGTAATCTTTTGGAGTGGGATTTAAAAAAAATTAAAAAAAATCAGTCTTTTGTGCAGCCTTAATAAAAGCATTTCAACTAGACTACAGCATGTTGTTAATTTCTCCGGAATGATCTTTTCCCACATTGTTCAACACAGTGAAAAAACTTGGAAATTTTGTTTGCTTAAATGTTGCAGCGATGCGGGGGGGGCAGGGGGGAGGAGGAAGAGGAGGAAAAAAAAGGAAAAGATGGGAAAAAAAGCTGTAACCCCTTTGCCACTGCAAGGAGCCACCTGCTCCGTCTCTCCGTCCCTCCTGACCACTCCTGAGGACCCTTGGGGAGTGGGGGGGGGAGAAGACCCTGGAGGGAAGCTGAAGGGACGTGTGAGGAGCAAAGAAGTTTAAAAATAAAAGGTTTCAATTGTTTAACGATTAAGGGATTAGTCAAGCCGAACAGTAAACAGGACAAAAGGGTGGGGAGAAATTTGAATTGATGTAGGGAAACAAAGGTAGAGATAACTGGCTGCGTCTCTTGTGACACACCCCCCGCAGAGAGGAGGAGGATGGTTTGGGAGGAAGCGAGGGAAGAGGCAGCAAAACTGCACTTGGGCGAAGATCCGGCCCCGGGTGTGGAGGAGGCGATGCCGGTAGAGACCCCCCCCCCAAAAAAAACACCTGGAGGGATCCATAGGCTGGGAAAGGCAGAAGGGGGGAGACGGAGGGGGCGGGGAAAGGCGTTTGGGGACTCGGCTTTTCCATTCCCCCCCCGGGCCAGTGAGGCTCCCCCGTGGAAGGGACCCCGGACCAGCCCCTCCCTCTCCGTCCTCAGTCGGGCTCCGCAAACATCCAGGCGGGGGTTCATATAGCTCCTGGCTCCCCCCCCCAAAAAAAGCAATCGCGGAGCTTCAGTTTCCATCCATCCCTGCCCGGACACAGCAGGGCACTCTTCGCATGGGCAGAGGAACCCGGGAGGCGGATGCCCAGCGGAGACCGGGAGTCCCGGCTGGGAAGGCGGAAAGGGGAAGGGAGGGGGAGGACCTGAGGCTGCTGAGGGGCGGGGCTGTAAGGCGTGGGCGGAGCCCAGAAGGAGAGTAGAAGCCCCGCCCCCGCCTCTCTCCTCCCACTCGCTGGATCTCCGCTTCTCTCCACGTGTCCCGCTTCGCCCTGGGAGGATCGGCGCTGGATCCCTCGGGAGAGGCTTCTGGATCCCGCTCGGGGCAGGTCTGGCTGCTCTCCCTCCGGCCTTTGGGGCGCCCCTCCCGCCAGGAGAGCCTACTACAAATGTTTAGACTGTGGGAGAACATTTGCTCATGCATCTTCCTTCAGAAAACACAGCCGAATCCATACAGGAGAAAAGCCCCATAAATGCTCGGAGTGCGATAAATGTTTTTCTCGGAAAAGTACTCTTGTGATGCATCAGAGAACCCACACTGGAGAGAAACCATACAAATGCCTGGAGTGTGGGAAATGTTTTGCCCAACCTACATCACTTCGCATGCACACCAGAAATCACCCAGGATAGTGGCCTTATAAGTGTGTAGAGTGTGAGAAACCTTTTCATTGTAAATCAGAGTTAAAAATGCATCCAAATGTCCATAGCAGAGATAAACCTCTTCTGTTGTGAATGTTGGAAACATTTTTTTTTTCAAAAGTCACATTTTGACATTAACCAGGAACATCACACAGTGACAGAAGGGAAATCCTACTATTGTTTGGTGTGGGGAAAATGTTTTTCCTACTCAAGTAGCCTTAAATACCATAATCAAGGAAAACTACATAAATGTTGGGAGTGTTAAAAAGTTTGGCACACAAAGCAGCAGCGCTAGTACGTTAACAGAGTGATTACACAAGAGAAAAGAGCTGTAAGTGATGGGCAGAGTAGATAATGTTTTGCAGAGTGCAGCTAGTCTCGACTTACAGTCGCAATTGGGAACAGATTTCCGGTCGATAAGTTGTTACGGTTGTTAGTCGAGGCACCCATATATATTGGAGCTAATTTTCTGACATATTTCTGGCCATTAAAAAATCACTGTAATCCTAAGTATAAAGCCATTCTTCTAAATGTCTTTTTTTAATATAAAAAGTGGCAAAAAGAATGCCAGGAACTAGTAGAAAAAGAAAAATTGGGATCCCACGGCTGCAGGATCACGCAAGTACTCTTAAAAGCCATCCGGTTCCCAAGCGCCCATAAAGAGGTTACATAATTTTTTGGCTTTTGGGATGTGGATTGGGGTGTGTTGGTGGCTGGCTTTTAGATTATTAGCTGTTACTATATATGGGCACATATAAAATGTATATTCGCCTTCATTTGTGACAAATTGTCTAGCTGAAAATAAAAAACGTTGAAAGCAAACTTCTTGCCACTCTCCTGTATTTCTAGCAAAGAAAGTCAAAGTGGATGGAAACTGCTCAGATGTTCAGGAACTCTAAGAATATTTAAAAATGTATTTTAAAATTCTTGTCCGTGTTTGATAAATGGAACATTCTTCTTTACTTATTTCGTTATTCTTCCTTTGGCTCTATCTTCACGTTTGCTAGCAGGAAAAGAAGCCA
>NW_015403475.1:0-3241 GCF_001527695.2 Protobothrops mucrosquamatus
AAGGAAGGAGAGGGAGGAAAGAAGGAAAGGGAGGGAGGGAGGGAGGGAGGGGGAGGGAAGAAAGAAGGAAGGAAGGAAGGAGAGGGAGGAAAGAAGGAGAGGGAAGAAGAAGGAGAGGAGGAAAGAAGGAAAGGGAGGGGATCCCAAAAAAAAAGAGCTCTCTCAAGCTTTCGTAATAATGAGCAGATGGATTTAATAATAATAATAATAATAATAATAATAATAATAATAATAATAATAATAATAATAATAATAATAATAATAATAATAATAATAATAATAATAATAATAAAGTTGGAAGGGACCTTGGAGGTCATCGAGTCCAACACCACTGTCGTGTCACATCACACACACACCCCGCAATGCTCCATATACTTCCGCTCTGCGATTACCGTGCCGGCCATCTCCAAAATGGAATTATCCATTTCAAAAAGATACAGGAAACGGCACCCAACATTTCCAAGAGGCTGGAACCCTGTCTCCTCGATAAAAGGCTCAATGGCTGGAAGGCGATTAGTTGGGAAAGAGGCCAGACCCGCTGATTAAAAAAAACAAGAAGTCAGGGAGGGTGTGGGGAAAGGAGTGGGAAGGGGCCCTTCGCCACCCCTTGTGCCTGAATCGCTCAAGCAAATTGCTCGGACGGGGAAGGAGGCCCAAGGCATTCACACGGGACTCTTTCCGTTGAACCCATGTCCGACAGGGAGGGGGATGCCTTGCTGACCTCTGCATAAACCTCCCCAGTCTTCAACAGGAGGCATATTTTGAGCAGAAGAAACAACAACAGGATTAGGGGGGTCACCTACATTCCGAAAACAAGCTGTCCATTATCGCTTTTAACATAGTTCTACTCCCTTTAGTTGCTACCCACCCAGTCTACCTATCGGCTTTGCTTCGAAGACATTAGCTACACACGCCTCTAGTGGGGCTACCGGTAAGCTTCCCATTGTCTGAAATTCAAAACTTCCTGAGCTGTTTTTAAACTAGGGATCCTAGATCAGTGTTTCTCAACCTTGACCATTTTAAGGCATGTGGACTTCAACTCCCAGAATTCCACAGCCAGCGTTGCTGGCTGTGGAATTCTGGGAGTTGAAGTCCACATGCCTTAAAATGGTCAAGGTTGAGAAACACTGTCCTAGATGGTGATGTTTAAAAAAAGCAAAGATTTATTCCCCCCCACCTCCTTCCTCACACTTTCTATGACCACAAGGTTTCCTCTTTTAGATAGGATGTCTAAAATGCAGCCTCTATTTAATTGTGTGCCTTGCTTTGAAAGGACTGGGGGTACCAAAACAATGCTGACCGGACCGGGAAAAGAGGGGGGGGGGAAACTTGCCAGTTCTGCGGGACGGCTTCTGCGCTGCAGGGGGGCCCTGGACCTGGGCTGCTGCCTCCTTCGAACGGGGAGCTGTTCCTGGGTGGCTTGCTTTGACTTTGTCTGCCCAGCTGACCCCAGAAGGACTCAGACGGTTCGAGGTCACTGCCGCAGGAGGTCCTCTACGAGAAGAAACAACTCATGATCCCCCAGCCATTAAAACTATTTGGCATGAAAATTGTCTTGTATGTATCCTAATCTACAACCTAAGTGTTGGAGATGTGGAAATTTAGATGCAACTTATTTTCATATTTGGTGGACATGTAGGGAAGTTAAAGCATTTTGGATTAAGATATGGTGGAATACTCAAAATATTTTTAAGAAAAAGATAAAGTTTAAGCCGCAGATATTTTTGTTGGGTATTTTGGAAGACTTGGATGCAAAAGAAATGGAATTGATGTTGAACTTTATAACTGCTGCAAGATTATTAGTAGCTCAATATTGGAAAACGGAACGTTTACCCACTATAGAAGAATGGTCACTTAAAGCTTCGAACCTAGCAGAAATGGCCAAGATTTCCACTTATGTGAAGGACTATTCACAAGAAAGATATATTTTGGTTTGGAGAAGATGGATAGATTATATTGAGCGCAAATATGGGACCAAAAATATTGGTTTTTGAGTGAATTTTAGAGTATTATTGTTGTACAAAGGTTAGAATAGGTTATTTAGTACTATTTTTGATTATTAAAGTGATGTTATTATTGTTTTTAATAACTGTATATATTTGTTTAAAAGAGAGTTAAAGGAGGTTATAGATATCTTATTTTAATAGTTGATTAATGTTATTTAGAGTATGATTATTTTATTGTTAACCCTGTGATTGGCACTGGGAAGTGAGGGGGGAGGGAGGGGGGAGTGAAAGGGTGGGTTGGGGAAGGGGGGGATTTATATTGTAAAATTTTATAAAATTTTCAATTAAAAAAAAACAACTATTTGGTATGTTCTAACCCGTTCTCTGTGTTATAAATTCTGGTGTCTATTCTTGTCGCCCCAGCTTGGTGAATTCTGGGAGTTGAAGTCCACAAAGTCTTAAAGTGGCCCCGATTGGACACCCCACAGAGGTGCCCATGGAACCTCAATCGGTCACTCTGTGGCTGTGAAAGCTCACCTAGTTTGTCCCACCCAACTAGGGGGTGAGCCAGCCGCTGGGAAGCAGTGAACAAATTACTATTTCCCTACTGGGCACAAGTAGTGAGGAAGCTGAAACCTCCACCAGAATTGTAGGGTAGATGGAAACAGGAGGAGTTAAAAGCCTCCAGTAACTTTGGTCAGCCTGTTGTTTTCCAGGCTTGCTGAGCTACAGTTGCTTCCGTTTGGCTGGTTGTAGCCCACCCGTTTCACCCTTGAAATAGTAAGCGCTGTTTAATTTGCATACCCAAAATTGAGAGTTCTTCGGGCATTGGATGTCACGCTGATTCTGTCGGTCGATGGGCTGGGAATAACATGACGCCCTGGAGACATCTTCTTGACTTCCCACGCGAGCGAAGTTGGCCTGAAAATTATGGAGAATAACTCAGCAAAGAAGTCGCCTTTCTTTCCCCTGAAAACAACACCCCAGCATTCCTGGAGGATCCTCCATTAGTGCAAAGCTGTCTTGCTCTTTTTACTTCTCTGATGACATGGGCCACACCCAGGGAGTACTCAATATTTGATCTTGATGAAAGAAAGAAGGAAGGAAGGAAGGAAAGAAGGAAGGAAGGAAGGAAGGAAAGAAAGAAAGAAAAAGAAAGAGAAAGAGAAAGAAAACAAAGAAAAAGGAAGGAAGGAAAGAAGGAAGGAAAGAAAGAAAGAGGGAGGGAGGGAGGGAGGGAGGGAAGGAAGGAAAAAAGAAAGAAAGAAAGAAAAGAAAGAAAAAGGAAGGAAGAA
>NW_015403476.1:0-3241 GCF_001527695.2 Protobothrops mucrosquamatus
ATGGAGGGGGGAGTAAGGAAGTAACTGCAGAATGAAAAAAGTTCCCTTTCAGTAAGCAGAAAAATATCAGTCCTTCAGTTGTAGCAGTAGGCAATTAACAATCTTCATTTACAGGCAGAAGTTATTTACAGACTATCACTTCCTTGGTAGTACAAATATACCCAGAAGGCATGCAACTGACAGCCCTCAGTCAATGGGTTGCCCTGAGATCCGAAGTCAGAAGCAAGTGATAGTTCCAAATAGAAAGAGGGGTGTGAATGGAGACAAATGAAGATGAGCTGATACATCCTGAGCCTAAATTGGAACAGCAACCCCATTTATGAGTAAACTATCTACCTGATACTAGATTTTATGCTTCCTTGATTTTCCCCATTCCACAACAGTTAACATTTTTAATTATTTAAGTTAATGGATTCTGATCCTACATACAGTTTTCCTATCTAGGGGTGTCAAACTCGCCGCATCATGTGACATGTCACGGCGTATCGTGACTTTTTTCCCCTTGCCAGAGCTGGGGTGGGCACACCTTCCGTGTGATGCATCCAGCCCGTGGGCCGGCAGTTTGACATCCCTGATCTAGACAGTAGCTTCATTTGTGCATAGAATTCTGAACTAAAATAATGGTAGTATATTATTCTATATGGATGAAATTCAGAAATGTTCGAGGTAAAGTATAACGGAATGGAACAAAAAGCTAAATATAAATGCAAAATATACAGTTTGAGTTCTATAGGGATGCCAGTGTACTATTTGTATCTTTTTCAAACTCGGCATATTTCTTCTAATAAGGCTTCACCTGGTAATTGCTCTGAAAATGACAATTGCTGTCCCATAGGCAATTTGTAACAACTGAATAAACAGACTCTTAATATACAGCATGAAATGACTTTGAGCCAATTTGTTGAGTAACAAAAAGATAGGATTAGAATTTATAACAAGATGTTTGGCAGTATGGAGGACCAGTGCATGGTAATAGGACATTTCATAATTATTAAATAGACAACACCATATAAAATGCCAAATGTTCTTAGATTGGTTTAGCATTTTTAAATTAATACAAACATTAATTTAATTTGTATTAATTTAATACAAACACTAATATGCTTATTAGAAGTAGTTGATTTGTTCTTAAAACATCATTGTGGATTTCTCCCATTTTTCAATATTGTATTTTGTCAAAAGTAGCCTTCCTAAAGTCTATTTCCTAAATGTAAGCATGGATTCTATAGATAATTATATTATTTTCATTTCTTGTGTCCCAAGCATTTTAGCTCTATGCTACAATAATTAAGATATTTTCAAAACTAGCAACGGGTTGTGATGTATTTATATTTTTAAAAATGTTTATTTATACTTTCTATTCCATTCTTCTTTCTGCAGCATTTCTTCTATATTAACAATATCACTTTAATAAACAGATGTACTTATAGAAGGTGGCCTTCTAGGAATAAAACATTCTATTTATGGAAATGAAGGTAACTCTGAACTTAAGCCAACTTCTTTCTCCTATCAAAAAGGCTATTGTACCACGTCAACCTGTTGTTGCAAACTTCAGATAACTCCCATCTTGTAGATTTTGTCCTCCTCAAAAAATATGTAACACTTTTATATGTATTCCTCTGTGTGTGTGTGTGTGTGTGTGTGTGTGTGTCTATCTACCTGTATCCACTCTGATCCACATAGTATTGTGCTACAAGCTCTCTCCCTTTTGGGTATCTCTAAATCCTTATGTGCAAAGAGACGGGACTTACGTCATGACACTATTTTCAGAAGTCTGACTTCCCTTGTCTTATCTCACAGACACCGCTGGATATATCTTGCAGAAGCTGACACACACACACAATACTGAATAACTGATTCAAATAATAATTATGTCTGCAATATAACAGGCTCCTTTTATAAAGCTACTTGAGCCCTAATTAGTTTGATTGTTTTATGAACCTTAGCAAGAAATGTTAGCATTTCTTGACTAACATAGAGTACTCAAGACTATTACTCATATTTGTGTTTGCCAACGACTTTGTGTTCAATGTCAGAAGTTATTATGACATGTTAAAATTGCAAAGCAATAAAGCAAAAACGAAGCAGTGTTGAATTTGAAAACAATGTAGAAGCACAGGTTCCTAGAAATGACTAGAAATTCTGCTTCTGCCATTAGAGAACAATGTTATTAGGTGAATTAGCAGCCAAGTCAAAGACCATTCAGGAATCTAGATCATTGCAAAATAATGTGGTCCATTTACTGTATATAATAAATACTTTGTATAATATGCAGCACTGATAATCAACTGGTTATACAAATCACATACTTCCAAGATTAATTCATTGTTATAAATTTAGTAGGGACTGTCAAAGCTCAAAAGATGTTGAGAAATCCATTTGTGATAGTACATTAGACCTAACACATGGATATTTAAGTAAAATATAACTGTTCATTAATAATCAATCATGAAGACATGAAATTATTATATTCTGAGAACATGACATTTTCTGGACTGTTTCAAGGTATTTAAGTTTGGGGGGTTTTCTTGAATTTTTTATTTTGTTGGATGTAGAAATGACAAGGTATCCAATGAAATAATATTATTTTACAGTGTTTTGCAGATGCATTAGAAACATCTAAAACCCTCGAATTACTAATAATAATAATAATAATAATAATAATAATAATAATAATAATAATAATAATAATAATAATAATAATAATAATAATAATAATGATGATGTTGGAAGGGACCTTTCAGATTATTCTAAATTTCTAGTATGCTTTTTAAATAAACAATTAAAGATTACCACTTGTGGTATAAAAATTGTTCACAAGAATGCTGAAATGAAAAGTCCTATTTTAATAAATCCATGGCTAAGGCTTCAAATATTAAGTATATATCTTACTACTCAACCAAAGATTCTTCTTCAAATTTACTGGATACCCCAGTAAACTCCTTGATTACGGTATTGTTTTCTGCTTGAATTTCCCCCCGGTATTAATCTCTGCCTATTTTAGTATGTCTATTAATGGCTGATGTCCATGGATGGCTATCTGTAGATCCATAGCTGGATGTCTATTTGTCACCCAGCAATAGATACCTAGAAATACAATGACTCATTTCTCTGAATATATAACTATGGATGGATATCTATGGATGTCTATGGTTCCAAAGATGGAGGTCCATCAGTAAATGCAGTTATTAACCATATTTACATACTATTAAAATAATAAAAAAACTAAAAAGGAAACAAA
>NW_015403477.1:0-3240 GCF_001527695.2 Protobothrops mucrosquamatus
GGACTGGCCTGAGGGATTTTAAAGGGGGTTTTAATTACTTTTAAATTGGACATATTTAAATATTTCGTTTTAATCAAATTTTAATTAAGTATATGTATATATGTTAGTATTTTATTCAATTGTCAGCCGCCCTGAGTCCGTAAGGAGAAGGGCAGGATATAAATGCAATTAATAAATAAATAAATAAATAAATAAATAAATTTTATTTCAGCACGAACTATCCAATCTCATTTTCACTATCTTGTCTTCTGGGGAATTTTGGGAGCGGGAGTCCACTCATTTTAAAGCTGCCGAAGTTGAGAAACACTGATCTAGTATAAATGCAAATTCAGCCAGCAGTTCAACCAGTGCTGATCCTCTTTCTGTGTTTCTTTCCCTTTTCAATCCCAGCGCATTGTGATCGGAGATGCCTCGGAGACGGCCCTACTGAAATTCTCTGAAATCACCCTCGGCAACGTCATGGAGTATCGGGAGCGCTACAACAAAGTCTGTGAGATTCCCTTCAACTCCACCAACAAATTCCAGGTTAGCCGCTGATTTTCTGTCCTTTGGTTCCAAGAAGTTCAGCAAGGGCCACCAAAAGGAACGCTGATTCAGAAAGTACTGAATTAACCTGGCATTTAAGTCTTAGTTCATTGCCCAAAGCCAAGAAGCTAGAAAGCTGCCCATTGGGTATGGACAACTCTCATGAATTCTATGATCTCCCCTACAATTAGCTGTCTGTCCATGAGCTTGACGATCCCAGAGACCAGCGCCACCTGCTGGTGATGAAAGGCGCTCCTGAGAGGATCCTGGAACGCTGCTCCACCATCATGATTAAAGGCCAGGAGTTGGCCCTTGACGAGCAATGGAGGGAAGCTTTCCAAACAGCTTATATGGACCTCGGTGGGCTGGGCGAGCGTGTGCTGGGTAAGAAAGAATGGTTCGATGACTGAAGTTTTCATTAAATAATTTTTTAAAAAATCTACCGGTAGTCCAGCTCTGTCTTTAAGAATCTCATCAAAATGCCCTTTTTCTGGCTCTTCTCCTTCACTGTCCTGTTGAGCCCTTCCAAGTGGCAATTATGCTCTCATGAGCAGCGTGGAGCCACTCCTGAACAATTTCTCAGAGGTATTTTACATGAGCAATGTTCAGGAAGTTTAAATAATGTCTTCTTGAGCTTCATTCATTCTGTGTATGGCAACTACCAAGGTATTAACCATCACCCTCAGGAGTGTCAACTACTTGGATTATGAGAAAGCTGAAATATCAAGGGAAGCACCGTAGCCTAGTTTGAGTATTGTGGACTAAGCGAACCTGGAACTGTATTGAATCTGAATAAGTAGTTTGATTTATGGGCTATGATAGAGGTCTCACAATGCTTATCTCTCGTCCACAGGTTTCTGCCACCTCTACCTTCCTCAGAATGAGTTCCCCCGTGGCTACCACTTTGACAGTGATGAAATGAACTTCCCCACCAGCGGGCTATGCTTTGCAGGCCTTATCTCTATGATTGACCCACCCAGAGCCACTGTGCCCGACGCCGTCATGAAATGTCGCACTGCAGGTATCCGGGTAAGTTCATCAGATGTTCTGATGATTTCAATGACTGGGAAAGTATTCATGATAACGCTATGAAAGCCAGACACGGACACATTGAAATCTTACAAGATCCTAAGATGGTTCTTTCCTAATCTGAGGCTTCTAGGTATGCTGGACTTCAGCTCCCATGATACTTGGGCTTAGTGTGACAAATAAATTTAGAAACAACTGCTGCAATCCCCCTCCCTTCCATTTTTCCCCCCAGGTGATCATGGTAACAGGAGACCATCCAATCACCGCCAAAGCCATTGCTGCCAGTGTTGGCATCATCTCAGAGGGCAGCGAAACTGTTGAAGATATCGCCACGCGCCTCCGCATCCCCGTCGAGCAGGTCAACAAGCGGTGAGCACCTTAATACCCAGATATGTTAAAGAGCTACTTTGAGTGATGGTGGCGCCAGACAAGGAAGATACTCTGTGCAAGGGAAGAAGTGATGTGGCATTGCTGAGGTGCTATTGGGGGGTTTCCTAATCTTGAAGGGGTTTTCTCTTATTTCTAGGGATGCCCGGGCATGTGTGGTCAATGGAGGCCAGTTGAAAGATATGGAAAGTGAAGAGTTGGTTGAGATCCTAAAGATGCATCCGGAGATGGTCTTTGCTCGTACTTCTCCACAACAGAAGCTCATCATTGTAGAAAGCTGTCAGAAACTGGTAAGATCCACTACTTCTTATGGAAAGGGGATATATTCAATACCTACTTTGTACTTTCCCAGCCACTGAAACCAGAACCTTTACAGAATCAGGGATAGTGTTTACATAAAACACCAAGTGTTGGTAATTCTCCCCTTAGATTTTTTTTTCCTTATGGTTTTAATATGTATAAAGGCTGGTCAAAGACCGTAATAAAGATAATTGATTGTGTAATCTCATAAATCACGACTGATTTGTAACTTGATATGAACTTCCCAGATGGATTTTGATGAATTCAATAAACAGGTTAAGCATGTTATGTGGACACAGTCCATAATTAAGTAATTGTCTGCATCCTTCCCTTCCTCTAAATATAATACAATACAGGGTTGCCATTTTTTTTATCCAAATAATTGCTTTGTGAAATACATTAGGCTGAACGGACAAGCATTCTTAATTACATTACTCTGGGATTTATGGAACTACCTGAAGCACTCAGCCTCTGCTCCTTTTGGGTGGACTAATTCAGGGGTCCCCAACCCCCAGTCCGTAGACT
The DNA here is from genome assembly GCF_001527695.2 of Protobothrops mucrosquamatus. Lineage (NCBI taxonomy): Eukaryota > Metazoa > Chordata > Lepidosauria > Squamata > Viperidae > Protobothrops > Protobothrops mucrosquamatus. The sequence continues at coordinate 2,767 of NW_015403477.1, forward strand.
GGCATGCCAGAAACTGATCCGCACAAACAAGCAAAGCCCCATCGGCGGGATGCAGGCAGTACATGAAACCATGCTCCTTCCAGTCTGCAGAAAAAACTTTCTCCACGGAGCCGGTCCCTGGTGCTCAAAAGGTTGAGGATCTCTGGACTAATTTTGACATTAGGAAGCTTCTAATTAGCTATACCTTTCCAGAAGGTAGAGCTAAAAATCAGAAAAATCAGAAACTGGTTTTTAGAAAATGAAAAGCAAGAAGACAGACATGGCGTGGCAAACCTTCTGAGCAGATGGAATACTAACGAGAAGTGTTGCCCATTACAAATCTTTGTCCTGAATCCCAGTTGTAAATCCTAAGTCTCACATTTCTCACTCTCGTCCACAGGGTGCAATTGTGGCTGTTACAGGAGATGGGGTGAATGACTCTCCGGCACTGAAGAAAGCCGATATCGGAGTCGCGATGGGCATTGCTGGATCCGA
>NW_015403478.1:0-3240 GCF_001527695.2 Protobothrops mucrosquamatus
TGTTAGACTTCCATTTTGCATAACCACTGGAAACATGCTGGCTTGCTCTGTGCACGTAATACAGCAAGGGTCTTCAAACTTGGCCCTTTTATGACTTGTGGACTTCAACCCTCAGAATTCCTCAGCCAGGCATGCTGGCTGAGGAATTCTGGGAGTGGAAGTCCACAAGTCATAAAAGGGCCAAGTTTGAAGACCCCCTGTAATACAGTTTCCATGTTGCATACTGAATTGTCACAACACAAAAAGAGTTTTATTTCTACATTGTATAACTTCAACAAATGTAGTTAGTTCACGATTCAATGTATCCCATAATCTTAGGAAATGGGGTTGAATAAACCATGGCTCAATGTCAATGTGAATGCAGTCACTGAGAATGTGGGATAGACATCTATGAGATAAGGCATGCTAAACCTGCTTAACAGGTATCTGTTGGGGAAGCTATGATGTATGGCAATTTGCAAATACAACATTTAACAGGGAGGGTTAATTAAAAGAGAAGGTGGAAAAAATCCTCCTCTTCCTCCTCCTTTCAGAGGATAATTAATAATAATAATAATAATAATAATAATAACAACAACAACAACAACAACAATAACAATAACAATAATAAAAGCTGGAAGGGACCTTGGAGGTCATCTAGTCCAACCCCCTGCTCAGGCAGGAAATCCTATACCATTTCAGACAAATGGCTGTCCAGTCTCTTCTTTAAAGCTTCCAGTGTTGGAGCATTCACTACTTCTGGAGGCAGGTTGTTCCACTGGTTAATTGTTCTAACTGTCAGGAAGTTTCTCCTTAGTTCTAGGTTGCTTCTCTCCTTGATTAGTTTCCATCCGTTGCTTCTTGTCCTGCCTTCAGGCGCCTTGGAAAATAGCTTGACTCCCTCTTCTTTATGGCAGCCCCTGAGATATTGGAACACTGCTATCATGTCCCCCCTTGCCCTTCTCTTCCTTAAACTAGACACACCAAGACCAAAAGATTCCACTAACTAGAAAGCATCAGGCAAAGACTGGTGGCAGTGATCCCTAAAATACTTCTCTGCATTTTACAAGACTATCAGCTATGATGGTATCACAGATTTTTAATTGCCTCTAGACTCTAATTGGCATCCATACTAATCTGCATTCAGTATCTTAATATGTTTGGCAGCACACCTCTCCGTGCCCTGCCCCTTTACAGAAATCCTGCAGGCTGAGAGAGAGTTTAGAAGCTACATATTTTATTTAGAGAAATAAACTCAATTACATAAATGCGGTTTTGTGCTGATGGCTATTCAGCAGCATGGTTAGATTTCATAAGCTGAATGAGTGGGGTAAGAAGTCTGTGAAGGCCTACTCTGAATGGCTTTTCTGAATGAAACCACATTGAAGGTCAAGTTGCACAGAATATGAAACAAATGTGTTTAACCTGGCTGCTTGCAGTTTGGAAGTACACCCATGGCAAAACCTGACCCAAACTTGTACCTCCTCTAGAGGTTTTTCTATAAATGCTTTCTTTCCTTTTTTTGCTTTGCATGTCTTATTGCAAACAGCATTTTAGCAGCCAACCATTGCCAAGATGACAATTATTTTTGCCAGAACCACAAATTAGTTTGCTTTATAAGGTGGCCGGCCAGCCAGTTCTGTGAGGGGCTGTACAAGGATTCTCTAGATCAGGCATGTCAAACTGCTGGCCCACAGGCTGGATGCGTCACACCAAAACTGTGCCCACTCCATTGCCGGCAATGGGGAAAAAGTCCCGATACATTGCACAACGTCACGTGACATCGTGAATTTGACATGCCTGCTCTAGATAAACAAAGATACCAGGTGTATCTCCAGCTTCCCTTTGCAACTTGCCTATTTTTTTCCCCTAAATCAGAAAAGGTGCTGCTATCACGGCCTGGAGCAGTGTAATATAGCCTGTAATATAGGGAGTACAGAATAGAGTACATAATAATAGAGCTTGTAATATGGAGAGTACAGATGTAGGAGGGGGAAAAAAGAGCATGTGGAAATCAAAATCGGAGAAGAAGATATAGAGTAAAATAGCAGTAGAGTAAGAAAAAAAAATGTGCATTTCAGAAATTAGTTCACAGTTCTTGTGCAAGAGTCACAAAGACTGGATTGAGAGAGCCACTTTTAAATCCAACATGAAAATATACTGACATCAGCTGTGTAACATTAACAGCTGACTCTATTCTTCCTTGTGGATAAAGCTGGCTAGTGGGGTTGACTTTACAGTTTTAATACTGGACAAATGAAGGAAAATGATCAATGGCTTTTCCTGGCTTCATTTTCCTTCCATGAGGCATTACCTGCCATTGAGCAAAATAACTACACTTTGCTTTTAATATGAAGTGGGGCAGGGCAGGATGAGGTGAGTGTAGATGAATGTTTTGCAGGTCAATATTAGCCATCTGTGAGGTTGCTCAACTATCAGTTCAGAGGTGTAGAGAAGGGGTTGTGAGAGCTTTGGGGTACCCCTTTCTCTTTCCTTCGTCAGATTAATTAATAGAAATGGAAATGGGGCCTGGGCTAATAGGGAGGGAGAACATTACAAACCAAGATGACAATGGAAATAATTCTGCATGGCCACTCTAAGCTGTGTACCTTCTGTGCTGTGGAAGCAGCTCTTGAAATCACTCTCCAGGTTTCAAGTTTTGGCCATGATGCGGGTTGTGTGTTCTGTCCAGAGAGTACCCATGACCCCTGATTGGTGGATTTGCCTATTTCTTTATGCCTTTCACCCATGCAGAGATACCAAACACAAATGGTATTACCTTTTGTGGATAGATCCTTGGCATGTGGTTTCCATTTATGTGAACAACATTCAGTGAGTCATACGATGTTATGATTGGAAGGGGCATTAGGCATCCTTTAGTCTAATCCAGGGGTGTCAAACTCACAACGTCACGTGACGTGTCACGACGTATCATGACTTTTTTGCCATTGCCGGCAATGGGATGGGCGCAGTTTTGCTATGATGCATCTGGCCTGGGGGCCGGCAGTTTGACACCCCTGGTCTAATCTATGGCTCAATGAAGAACTGCTTGCTCACAACAAAGCATTTTACCAGTCAACCTTTGGCTCAGTGGGAAAGCAAAATACATCACTGTTGCAAAATTCTTGCTCCTAACTGACCCAAAAGGAGAAATTGGCGAATGCTTGTCTCTGTGACACTTTCTCCCAGCACCTGACTTTCTAAGCCCTAACAGAGAGCTTCAATTAACCCAACATATCAATGGACTCTAGGTCAGAAGAA
>NW_015403479.1:0-3240 GCF_001527695.2 Protobothrops mucrosquamatus
TTTGGGGACAGCCCCCTGCTTTCCCACGGGGGCAGCCCCTGCTTCTCAGCCCCCTCCCCTCCTCTTCCCCTGCAAGCCGGCTGAGCTAAATACAGACCCGGATCGTTGCCCTTCCCCAAAGTCTGATCTTCAGCCCGGCCGGGACCGGCCCTTGCAAGCAGATGCTATGCTGTCCAGCATTTAACCCACCCCCATGGGGTTTTTTTGGGGGGGGGTTCCCACTGTGGGAAGAGAAGTCTAGATTGACCATTGATTGTCTCTGGGGTTTTTTTTTAACAAAAAAGAGAGAAAACAAACGACTCCCATCTGTGTCTCCTGCTTTGCAGAGGTTTCTGGGGGGGGGGGAAACCTTTGGAGAGCTTTTCTTTTCCTTTCCCTATGCCGCTAGTCCTCATTTGGTGACTGTTCAAAGTTCCGACGGCATTGAAAAAAGCCACGGAGGACCGTTTCCCCCCTCTTACGACCGTTGCAGCCTCCCCGTGGTGACGTGATCAAAATTCGGACGCTTGGCAACTGACTCGTATTGACGACGGTTGCAGTGTCCTGGGCTCACGTGATTCCCCCCCCCTTTTTGCGACCTTCTGACAAGCCAAATTCACTTAACAACGGTGTGACTTAACTGCAGGGGTTCACTAAACCACTGTGGCAAGAGAGATGACAAAATGGGGGCATGGCTCACCGAACAAGCAGACTCGCTTAACAGTCGTTAAGGGGAGAAGTCTAAGCCTCATTCCGCTTAGCAAGAGAAATGTTGGGCCCAACCGTGGTCATAAGTTGAGGACTGCCTGCATTTAGGAGAAGTTATTAATTCCAGTGGAACTGACTTCAGAGTAGGCCTGGTGAGAAAGAAAGAGTCTCCGTGGACTCTGACCTTTTGAGATTTGAGAAGCTGGCCTGGCTTCCTGGGAATTTGTGATACCTTATTAGGAATACTCTTGCTGTGTCTCATTCTCTGGTCCTGGATTCAGTGGTTTGTTGGACCTGTTTGAAGAATGACAGGCCTAGAATTAGGTGGATTAACTCTATACAGTACCTAGACTAGGGGTAGGCAACCTTGGCTCTTTTATGACTCGTGGACTTCAACTCCCAGAATTCCTGAGCCAGCATGGGGAAACTATGGTCCCTTCATGACTTGTGGACTTCAACTCCCAGAATTCCTGAGCCAGCCATGCTGAGGGGAAAGAGAGAGGTTTCCAAGCTGAGCCATACTGGCTCAGGAATTCTGGGAGTTGAAGTCCACAACCCATGAAGGGGCCATAGTTCCCCCATGCTGGCTCAGGAATTCTGGGAGTTGAAGTCCACAACCCATGAAGGGGCCATAGTTCCCCCATGCTGGCTCAGGAATTCTGGGAGTTGAAGTCCACAAGCCATGAAGGGGCCGAGGTTGCCTACCCCTGACCTAGATTGTTGAGTGCCAGCCCACCAAACCTAACCGCGTCTGAACGGCCCTGAAACCAGGACAAGTGTAATAGTATTTCCCAAATGTGTTTTTCTTCTTTTTCTCAAAAAGAAACTGGACTTTATTTTTCCTTGAAAGCATGTCGCTTCTCATCCAAGAAGCTTCTTCAGTTCTGACTGAATGATGAAGGATTTACGTTCTTTGCAGTCCTCTGGTCATTAGTACTCTTTCTGAGAGGCGTTGAGGCCACTTGGGGGTTTAGCTGTGCCCTCAGGGTCACCTGAACAGCGCAAATCTGTCTGGAACTGCTGAAAGGACTATGTTGTAAACAGGAGACGAGAGAGGGCTGTTCAATCAAATGTGGTCTCTTTGATCCCTCTTTCAAACTGGAGGTCCTCTCTGTCCAAAATGTGGACTTTTCTGCCTTCAAAAGAGCGGCCCTTGTCTTTCAAATGCAAATGGGCCGCTGAATCGTGTCCTGATGGCTTTGATCTCCTGTGTTGTGCCACGCGCTTGTGAAGTGGTTGTTTTGTTTCTCCAACGTACAGCTCTGTACGTATTTCATTCGGAAAGCAACCAGATGGCTGCACGGCATATCAATCCTTCCATTCTCCACCATTCAGTCAGAACTGAAGAGGCTTCATGGATGAGAAGCGAAACATCCTGAAGGAAAAACAAAGTCAAGTTGCCTTTTGAGGAAAGAAAGAAAGAAAGAAAGAAAGAAAGAAAGAAAGAAAGAAAGAAAGAAAGAAAGAAAGAAAGAAAGAAAGAAAGAAAGAAAGGAAGGAAGGAAGGGAAGGGAGGAAGGAAGGAAGGGAGGGAGGGAGGGAGGGAGGGAGGAAGGAAGGAAGGAAGGAAGGAAGGACCTTTGGGACAACCATGAACTGGATGACTGAGAATCTCCATAGACATGAAATGGGACATGTGAATGACCTTGGGATACGAAGCAAAGAGGGACTGATCCAATAAGAGACAACTGAGCCCACACTTATATAATAGTCAGGGAAAGAGAGTCAGCAAAGAGCCTTCCAAGTTTCTTAGGCCGTAAAGGAGATTATGGAAGATTTGTGCTTTCAGACTTGCTGGATTGCTAGTTAGGGTAGCCTTACAATAAAGCAGAATTAGCTCGTCTGGTTGCGTTTCCTGTTCGCTCTTCCTGGTAAGGCTGACAGGAACCAACATTCGGTCCAGATGCAAATCGTTGACTTGAAGCTTCAGCATCATTTCTTACACAGGTGTCATGGTTCCGAAAGAAGAAGTTCTTCAAAGAACTTTGAGGCTAGTAAGTGTGAGCAGATTTGCATGTTAGCAGAGAACAGAAAGAGAGTGGAGGATCCAAAAAGACGAAGCCATTAACTCCTACGCTAGTACTTTATTGAGGTGTAGGCCATACATGGTTCAAACTTGGTTTTGCTTTTGGCAGACCTAGAGTGTGAGGTCAAAAAAGTCAAAATGGCCTCTGTGACCATTGAAACCCTTCCACCCAGCCCGTTCCTGCCTTGTCATTATAGATTCAAGCCAGGTAAGAATTGTGTGTGTTTGTGTGCGAGGGCACGCATTTACATACATACACACTAAAACAGTTGCTTTATAATAATAATAATAAAGTTGGAAGGGACCTTAGAGGTCATCTAGTCCAACTCCCTGCTCAGGCAGGAAACCCCATACCATTTCAGACAAATGGCTGTCCAGTCTCTTCTTAAAAACTTCCAGTGTTGGAGCATTCACCGCTTCTGGAGGCAGGTTGTTCCACTGGTTAATTGTTCTAACTGTCAGGAAGTTTCTCCTTAGTTCTAGGTTGCTTCTCTCCTTGATTAGTTTCCATCCATTGCTTCTTGTCC
>NW_015403480.1:0-3239 GCF_001527695.2 Protobothrops mucrosquamatus
AAGTCAAGGGCTTTAATTTGCCATTCCAAAATGCAAAATTTTCTTTTGGCCCAGCAGACTATCATGAATTCATTTGTGCGCTCAGAATTGTGGTCACGCTGCATCACTTACGTCTGTTTAAGCTTCATCTCACAGAAATACACCCTGACGTTCTCCTGTAGAATTTGCTGGTATTATCCAGAATCCATTGCTCACTCAGTCATTGAGAGCTGCACAGCAGCCCCAAGCCATGATAGTCCCGCTATCATGCTTCGCAGTTGAATGAGGCTCTTTGATTGAAATGCAATGTTTCATTGTCCCCATACACAGCGTTTCTCATTAACGCTCCAAAGTCCTGCTTTGTCAGTCTCAGCTACTGACAAAACATTGTTCCAACAGCCTGTGGGTCATTCAGGGGGTCTTTGGCAAACCTGAGACAGACAGTAATGCGCTTTCTGAAAAGTAATGATTTTCTCCTTAACATCTTCCTATACAGACTGTTCTTCTTCGGTGCTGTCCTGATGGTATCCTCATGAAGACTGAGATCAGGTAACACAAGGGCCAGCAGATCCTTTATCGTTACCTCGGGGTTCTTTGGCCCCCTTGATCTTTGGATGGTCAGTTCTCAGAAGAGTAACAAGGTGCTGCTCCATTCGTACACCATCTGCCTGACCGGAATCCAACATCTCTGGAAATTGCTTTGTAGCCCTTTCCAGCCTCGTGAACATCATCAATCCGTGTCCCAAGGACCACAGAGCTCTCTTTTAACTGTGACGTGATTTATTGCCACTATTTTCTCCTATGAAGAGAACTCCAAGAGGGCAAACAAATTTAGTCTTTTTTTTTGAAGATATGGAGCTGCTCAAACATGCCCTGAAACTCACAATCGTCTTCTGATGGATGACTCTGCATACACTTCCCAACAAAGACAGTGGATATTGGCTCAAAGTGTTCAATAAAGCTACCTGTTTAGTCGGTTTCTCTTGATCTATTAATAGTCTTTAGATTAAGCTCTGATTGTTTTGAAGGTCACAGTTCTGCAGGATTACGGATGGAGCTAAAGCAGGGTGTTAAGCTTTGTGTGGACTATAAGTCCCACAATTCTGGGAGTTGAAGTCCACACACATCAAGATGTTGCCAAGTTTGAAAATGCTGTTCTAAAAAAGGATTGCCAACTTTGGTGTCACCACTATACATACTAATTCAGGGGTAATCAGGTTGGCTCCAAATTCAATTCAAAATATAAAATTGGCTTTAATACTCTAATAGCCTAGAGCTCAACCTTCCTACAAAGGCTGATAAAAAATGTTTTGTTGACCAATGTCAACGGCTGACCCGTCAGGAGCAAGGAACCAGAACGACACTGACAGTGGATCAGAATAATATGGTGGTTTTTTTTACTCACCTGCTTACAAGAATTTTGCCAAACTAAATGCACTTTCTAGAGAACAGTCAGATAACCACTCCAGGGTTTGGAGGGAGGGGGGGGGGGTCAGTTTTCTGTGGCTTCTCCTTCTTCAGAGATTCCAAAGACTGACATGATTTTCATGCAAAAAAATACTGAAGTTTTCTTTACATTTCAGGTGCTACACTTGTTTTAAAAATATATATATATTATTATTTAATGTGTGTGTTTTTCCCCTGTGCTATATCTAAGGATTTTGCATGCATCCCATTGACAAGTGCTGCAGCCACAGATTTCTGTTCTGTTCTGTCCTGTTCACAAACTAGTGTTTGACAGAACAGCAAAGAGGGGGGACCCTACCTCTGTGCACAGCCGATTCGAGACACATGAGCAGGTAAGAGAGACGGGCTTCCCGAGTACGAGGAAGATTCTCAACATTGCAACGGTACTTCTTCAGGTCACTCTTGCAGGATTTGGCCAAGGAGTAGCTGACTTTGTAATCCTGGGCAATCAACTTTTGCCGAGTTGTCAATGCATCCCGACACTGAAGAGGGCGAGGAAGAATTCAGGTAAATTTACCACTCATCTTTGATTTGTGTTGATTTATAACATAATTAAGACATGATTAAAATTCAGCACTGTCTCTTGGAGGGCACTTACCTTTTCACTCATAGCATCTTCAAACTTGTGGTTAAATAGACACTTGTATATCCGGCCTTCGCCTGCTTGAGTCTGTGAAACAAAACAACAATTCATTTAGTAGGCCATTTTGGCCAGGTTATATAATTAAAAATATATTTATATTATAGTCACCTTCAAAGATCTGGTACGTATGGTTTTTCACCATATACTGTTCCAACAAACTCACAAAGACAGACGGAAACACAATGATTGTCAAAGCCAAGTCCAGTGGAGCTTATAGCTTCGCCTACACTCCATTTTACTAATGTATTTTTATTCGCTGTACTTCCCCAGCTGCTTTTTAATCACAATCCTGTACTTTCTAGTTGACAAGTCTGCTGTTAGTTACAAGGTAGCATCCTCAGTTAAATGAAATCACGTTGAACCAAGTTTGTTATTTTGTAGTATTTTAGTTCCTCTTCCTCATCACTGGCCAGCTGCATGCTTTCTCCACCTGGAAGCCTCAGAGCTGTCCTGCTGCAGCTGTGCTTCAGCCAAATCCCTCTCAGACAGCCGCTTGGAGCCACTGACCAACTCCCCTCCTGACATGCCAGGAACTGGTTCATCCTCCCCTGAGCTGGTATCTGAAGAGGTATCTGGGGAAGCGTGGGGGGAGGGGGAGGGTTTGGGAGTCTCACAACCAGCCAGATTTGCTGAAGAGGGACATTTTGGCTAAAGAGGAGGAGAAAGCTGAGCAGAAACTTACCGTTTCACAAAAGTGTTCCCGATCGTCTCGGCAGGCAAAATAGAGATGCCGATCCAGATGGAAGTCATCTGACGACAGCTCCGCCACTCGGAGAATTGCCTTCATGCAGGGCTCTGAGACTTTGATGCGATGCTCACTGTCCTCTGCCAATTTTACCAGCCCTTTCTCCAGGCAGGCCACCACTTCCCCTTGAGAATGGGCATCCTGCAGGGAGGGAAGAAAGTCATTCAACCGCAAAAAATATTTGGTTTAGATTATTTATTTATTTATTATTTATTTATTAATTGCATTTATATCCCGCCCTTCTCCTTACGGACTCAGGGCGGCTGACAAATTAGATAAAATACTAACATATATACATATTATACCTAATTAAAAATTTAATTAAAACGAAATATTTAAATATGTCCAATTAAAAATAATTTAAAACCCCTCTAAAATCCCTTAGGCCAGTCCCGCTAGCTGGAA
>NW_015403481.1:0-3239 GCF_001527695.2 Protobothrops mucrosquamatus
TATTTTTAGGTAAGATTTCTGATTAATCCCAAGCTAATATCTCTAAAAATATAATTAATATACTTATTTCCCTATAAAGGAAGATTATTATATGATTTCACTATGACAGCAAATGTTATAATTTATAGCTTTATTTTTAATATACCTTGGCTTTATTACAGAAGGGGGTGATAGAAATATCAAAAGAAATAGATAAAATATATAGCAAAATATGGGCATTCCAATACATGAAGTATGCAGGAATTTTTGCTTTGAGACACGACACAAGCAGCTGGTCTTAAAGCTGTTTTTCTGATAAATTTATTAAAAGATATAGAATGTGATGCCTAGACTGGTTTTCATATTATTCATACCACTTCATATTACAATTTTCTTAAAAATTCCCAGATTATTATTATTATTATTATTATTATTATTATTATTATTATTATTATTATTATTATTATTATTATTATTATTATTATTAAAAAGAAACCCACTGATATTTGTTATCTGGCATCACCACTGTATCTCAGAAAGCAGCATTCAAGATAGATAAATTCAGAATATTTAAGCTGAATGCCATTAAAATTGATGAGTCATTGCAGTTTACTTAAATAAATGGGTTACATTTACAGAGAGAGAAAAGCATTAGAGGCAAATAATAAGAATTGAAGTTTTATTTTAAAGCTGCTTGTTATACCTTCATGTATGTACATTTTGATGTTTCAACTTTGTATACATTAAATTAACTTGCTTATGTACACACATACATGTATATACGTATGGACCTGAAGAGCAGGTCAAGGCTAGATTGTCATGGAGAAAATCTATGTGGTCGCTAGGACTCAAAAACTACTTGATGGCACATAATCAGTCAATCAATATGTATATATGGGTGTACATGCTTGGCGTATAAATTGGTATATGCATAAGTGAAGAGTAAGATTCACTCAGTGCAAGAAAGATATTGACAATTTCTTGGATTGGAAATAAATGGGAGGACACAGCAGCAGCAGCAGCATGTTTGTCCATTGGCAGACCTGGTCACCTGTAGTCCAGAATGAATATCTTGCAAACTGCTGCTAGACTGTCTCAATCCAGATAAGGTTTTCTTAAAATGGCTTAAATGAAGTAGCATCTTAAGTACAACGCAAATAAACCTTTAGTCTTTTATTTATTCACTTTTTTATTATTATTTTTCAGCTCCTGGGATCACAGGACATAAGGTCAGTTTATAGTTTGACATATATGTTCCAATTTTGCTTAGCAGCCGAATTATGCTCACAGTCAGGAAAATTAAAGTATCAGTACTTTACTATGATTCTTTGTTATATGTAACGATAAATATAAATATAAACAATCTAATTCTTGATGGGCAATTGTTGAAGATGAGACCTTTATGTTTCAGAGCCATTTTCTATAATTTCCAGTTTGAAATCCTGGAACTAAGATGGTCAGTTTCAGTTCTGGTAGAATTTATGCAACCATGCTGCTTAACGGAACAGAAGAGCAGGGCAAAAGGAATGAAAGGGGGAATAGAAGAACAGAATTTTAGAGTTGGAAGGGTGCACTCTGAAACTATAACATCAAGCCTCCCCGCTCAATGCAGGAATCCAGATTAAATTAAAGTTTCCAGACAGATGGCTGCTCACCATCTCTCAAAGTAATTGATTCCCATGTGCAATTCTGCTGTTACAAAGTTTTCCTCAAATACAAGAGGAATCTGTCTTCCTGCATTTGGGAAGAACCATGCAAGTACAGGTTTGGAAAAGAAATTATACTATTTCTGCAGTCTGCAATGAGAGAAAATAATCTTAACATTCTTCTACATGATAGCCATTCAGGTATTCGAAAAATGCTATCATAAAGCATACCATCACCAGCCCAATTCCAGTGCTCTTTTCTCAATTCTAAACAGTTCCTTTAGCCTTTCTATATCCCCAGGAGCTATCTTGTTGCCTTTTCCTGAACTTATTCTAATTTCTATAAAGTTGGGGACTCGGAATTACATATTACTCAAGGTGAGATCTGGCCAAAGCAGAATAAAGTACAGAAAGATTATTGCTGGTGATTTGGAGTGATACACTTCTGTTGAGGATATCTGAGGGAGGGCAGAAGCAGAGAGAACCCAACCATTTGGGTTCTGAATCATTGCTTCCTACAGCTACTATATGACCTTGGCAGCAACACTCACTAACTAAAATTACTGATCTTTAGAGTCAAAGGTCTGTGCTGATCTTTTAGTTTCATGTTTAGAGAAAGAAGAAAGTTGCTGTTATTTTAACAAATTACTTCTTGTCCTCTAAATGTATATTATTCACTTCTTTCCACAACAAGCTATTCCATTGTGCCACATTCCAGTTAAATCATTAATAGTTAACTGCATTTCTTTAACTCAGTGGAAACAGGCAGCCCTTAAAATGAAAAAAAAAAAAGGATTCCTAAAGCAAATAGCACATGCCCTTTTTGGCCTTCTTCCAAAATTAGCAGGAACATTAATTCAACAAGGTCTGTTTTTCTGAAATACAAATAATGAAGGAAAAGGGACTCTTATTGCAATTTGATTTCTCTTTATTTATTTTGCAGATTACTTGCAGCCAATATCCAAAAGATCAAAAAAGCCAGTATCGTTGTCCTAAGATCTATGATCCAGTGTGTGGAACCGATGGCAAGACTTATTCTAACAAATGTGAATTGTGTTCCAAAATCTTGTGAGTGCTTCCATCTTTCATATATTTAAGCACAACAACACACTAGTTAAAGGTCAAAAAATGGCATTAGGCTCCAGGATAAAGTAAAACAGCCAAGCGTCTAACAAATTTAATCTACAATCTAATGCAGAAATTCATGTTGAATTATATTTTAAGAGCCATCTGTAACTCACAACTCAAAGCAGAGTTTGTGTACTCCTCTGTTTACCTACATTATTTAACTAAACAATGTTTGAGTTATGTGAAGAGTGATCCTCAGCCTTATAAAGGCAATGAATATGTCTCTTCTCATTTGGTGACATAGCAAAAATGGGGAAACACTTGAATTGTTGGGAGACTAACAATAAATTTCATGTGGAAATAAGATGAAATTAAATAAACTAAACTAACTAAAAGTACACAATTAGAATTCTTTTATTAGCATTTACTAAGAAACAAGTCATAAGACAAACTTCTTGAATTTAAAAGCATGTCTAGAATATGCATTGCCAATTTTTATAATTGCTGTCTGCTTTACTTTGAAACTGGACCTCACATTTGCTACTT
>NW_015403482.1:0-3237 GCF_001527695.2 Protobothrops mucrosquamatus
ACTGGCCTAGGGGTATTTTAATTGGTTTTAACAAAATTTTAATAGAGCGGCCAATTCAAATATTTATTTTTAATTATTTTAGATTTGTATTTGGTATTTATGTGGGATTGTTTTAAACTGGCTGTAAGCCGCCCTGAGTCCTCCGGGAGAAGGGCGGGGTATAAATGAAATAAATAAATAAATAAATAAATAAATAAATCGTTGAGCAAAGCAGTCATTAAGCATGATGACCACATGACTTCTTGTGGGGTTGTCCCGGAGCAACCCATTCTGCATGAACATATTGAGTAGGGAGAAGCAATTGGAGACAGTCAGCCTCTTAGATAACTTGGGCTCTGTGCCATGAAAGGCTTTATAGGTAACAACCAAAACCTTGAGTTGCATCCAGAATCCAACTGGCAGGTATTGCAGCTCACAAAATTGGAAGCAACCAAAGGGGTCCAGTGGTTTATTGAGGCATACCACCCACCTTTTCCATTGCCAGAGGATGATATACTACATGGACCCGTCCCATAGTCACCTTCTGGGCTTCTTTGATAGCCCAGAAAGAGCTAGAATTTAACCAACAGGTGGCCAAGCTGGCAGATTGGAGGACTTTATTCACTTCTTAGAGTGTTACAGAATTCAGTCCAGATAACCTCAGAAAGAATGCACTATGCAACTCACTTGGATCTGGCCAGAGACCAACTCCAAATAAATAAACTTTTTTCACCAAATAGCATGAATACTCACTGCAGTTCTGCAGATGGATGGATCACTCTACCCATAGCTACTGGTTAGCTATCAGCAGAAACAATAAGGGCAGAAAACTAGAAATGCTTCACTGCTCTTATCACCAAATATGGACAAAATATTCATGTTCAGTCAGATTCACTCTTTAGACTTTCTGCAGAAACAGAAGCGTCACTTCTAGCTCTTCATCTCTGGGGCTCATCAGAAAACTAAGGTATACCCTAGGATCAGTGCACACAGAGGTCTCAAAGGAGCAATCTAGTCCAGCCTCAATCATCCACCTATTCCAGGATGCAACCAAGCTCTCAGTTGTGATCTTGGGATGCAAGTTTGGAAACAGGGATTTATCTTTGGATTTACTGTTTTAGTTCTCCTGCAGTGACACAGGAGGACAATCCTCAAATTGCTGCTGGAAGAGTTTACTTCCCCGGAAGAAAAAGAGGATGGTGGAATGCTAAATTCACCCTCAGTAGAATTTATTATGCAATTTTTTTTGATGTTTCACAATAAAAATTTTTAACTATACCAAGTCCATCGTTGTTCAGATCCCGTAAGTGCACCTCTTCTCCAAAGCGTGAAAATCTCCTATCTCCATTGAATGTGCTAAGTATAGAAGGTTTGCCATTTTCCATCAAGTCATATATCAAAACACTTCCTGCTTGGTGGAGTGTAGAGGATATAAATGAAATCCTGAAGACACTGTCTGAAGAAAACCAATCAAGGTGACAAAATTATGGTTGCTATAAAAAATGTCAAGAAAGCATTGTTGAGTTACGAATCCACATTTAAATGCAGAAAACACTGAATCTACTGAATCTATTTGAAGTAATGATCAAGTAGTTTATCAACAAAGACCTGCTTTTAGAATAATCATGTGCAGAGCTCCCAGTCTTAATGAAAACTATATTGTAATTTCAGCCAGGAGATATTCTTTCAGCTAGAGGTTGACTAAATGGTTGCATATTTCCAAGCCACAAAATTCAAAAAGTTGAATTGAACAGAATATTGGAGAACAGAGATGCAAGTTATGATTTAGCTGGACTATTGCTCTAATATTAAGCATGGCTCAGTTTAGATCTTCACCTATAGTAAAACAGGACACATGTAGTAAAATGCAAAAGCACTAGTTAAAGGGAAGGAATGAAATCAGCAATAAAAGAGTATAAGTCTAACACAGTGGGAAGCCCCTATATTGAGTATATTGCTGCATATGATCCCATTCATCTTCTGCAATAAACATTGGGAAGTATTTCAGAGTGTTTTGATCTTTCATTTGGAATCCTTTACAGATTAAAATTGAGATATTTTCATTTTCCAATAGTAATGCCATTGTGATCAACATTTTCATTTACAGCGAAACTTGAAATTGCCAGACTGAGGAATTGAAAAACATCCCAGAAGAACTATTTAATAATACTTCCAACAGATTTGCATGGATGCAGTCATGAGGAGTTGATTCAGCTAGAAGGCATCTTCATGTTCCATCAGAAGTAGACAACCGATATTCCCCAACTTTTATTTTTATTTTTCTGGAGGTACCTGAAATCACGTCTGAACATCAAGATCTACTTCCTGATATAAAAGACCTAAACAATCCAAAATAGATCCCCTAAGAAATCTAATACAATTATTTGTGCAATATTATGTAAAGTTGTATAGGGCTAAGGACTCAAATGAACCAATGGGTCTGGGAACCAAAAATGACAAAATATTACAGCCTCAATTTCTCAACATAAAGGCAACATACATCACAACAGGTCTGCATCATTGTATATAAACAATGCATGTATATTAAGTTGAATGGATTTTAATGAACTTTCTATATAAGTAAATTTAGATTCTGTATCATGATTCTTTGCCTATTGGAATTTCTTTATCCTCTGTCATAATGCATTACTGAAATAAAAATGCTGCCAAGTCTTGTTCCAAGTTCAGAGTTGCATACCTTGTGTCGGTGCACCAACTATCAGTACTTGCTTGGAGAGTCCTTCTATGGAAAGGAAGCCGGTTGCCAAAGCTGAACCAAATTTCCCATTTTCCTGCATGGGTATAATATGAGCACATATACATATATATAGTTAGTCTCATGAAATCAAAAAATTTCTCATTCTTGTTTTTTATATTATTTCAAAGGGCACCACAAAGACTTACATCATCCCCACTTAAAGTGAACCAGCTTTGGGTATTTGGTGGGATATAGCCATATACCATTCCAACAGCTTGCCTGTTGTTTTCGGATAAATGACACCCTAGGCTAGAATACAAAATGGTTATAGTAAAAAAAACAAAAAACACAGACCAATTAGGATAAACACTGAACAATACTAAAAAAATAGTAATTGCAAGACATACTGTAGAATCATCACCATCAATATCAGTTTCATTTCAGAATCTCAATTTTTGGAGTATTCTGCTATTCATCTCAACTTGTCAGGTTAATATGACTTGTGATCCCCAAATATATAGACTACAATTCCCATTATCCTCCAGATTATTGCTCATTTT
>NW_015403483.1:0-3237 GCF_001527695.2 Protobothrops mucrosquamatus
AAATTTAAGAGGTTTGGAAATTAATAGAAAATAAGAATGTTATACTGTATTATCAGTTAGTTGATGTAAGATGGTGAGAAATAGAATATACCCAAACAGATAAGACGTGTATCCTGAATATTAGATTTCATGATGCATTGTGATAATGGGAACTTCGCTTACTAAAGACTTGGGAATTATAAATATTAAATGTTAAAGTTAAGTATTAATGGTAAACTAAAAATTGGGGGGAACTAATTAGGACGTGTATTGTCCATAAAGAATTAATGTTAAAATAACAGGGATATGTATAAGCCAACATTTATTGATAAATGTAAGAATGTCATTTTTATTTAATTGATAGAATAAGAATTGTATTAGAACAATTAATCAGTGGAACAACCTGCCTCCAGAAGCGGTGAATGCTCCAACACTGGAAGTTTTTAAGAAGAGACTGGACAGCTCTTTGTCTGAAATGGTATAGGGTTTCCTGCCTGAGCAGGGGGTTGGACTAGATGACCTCCAAGGTTCCTTCCAACTTTATTATTATTATTATTATTATTATTATTATTATTATTATTATTATTATTATTATTATTATTATTATTATTATTATTATCATTAAACAGGAGACAGTAAATAGTAAGGGGAAAAGAGAGGAAAAATTTAATGAAGTAGCTTGAGATTTGTACTAAAGATACTTGTATATCATTGTGTTATCAATTAACCCAGCCGCCACGTTGTTTTTCAAATACTTAAATGTAAAGCTAGAAAATCAATTAAACTTTTTTTAAAAAAAAAAAACTTGCAGAGGACTGTTAATACCCCTCTGCTTCTGTTCAAGTGGCCTTCGTTGTCCAGCCCTGGGCTGCTTAAAAGAATTATTACGCAACGGCAAGTGAGAAACATCCATGAATCAATCCTTTATTATTTTTTGTTTGATTAGTTCAGTGTAACATGCTCACATAGAACAAAACCACAAACCGCTGGAATGTTCTCCTTTTCAGGGAAGCCTGGGCAGTGTCCCAGAAAGAAACCAGGCAAAGTCACTTCTTGTGTCAAGAAGTGTGACAGTGACGATAAGTGTCCAGGGAAAAAGAAGTGTTGCCCTTACGGTTGCAGACTTCGGTGCGTGAACCCCGTCTAAGGTAAGAGCACTGAGCCTTAGGCCACTCTGCAGAGTTTGGTAGATCCCAGCATGGACTGGATCCAAGCGGATCTCTCTGGAATCCTTGAGGATTCCACCCTTCTTGGATCTGTCCTTGGGTGAGCCAAGCCCCAAACAGGACAGCCACGAAAGGAGAAAGACCGGGTCTTCTCCAGCCCTTAGAGAGACCAGGCAGTGGAGGCCAGTCCCAGCTCAGAAGGCCGGACGGAGAGCGTGGAGGGAGGGGGAAGTTCTTTCTTAGCCCCAGGAAATGATCTGATTCTGGCTTAGGGAGATTAGGGGGCTCTCTTTGACTGCAGAGGACCCCATCTTCTTTCCCCTTTTCTCTCTTGCAGGAAGGAAGACCCCAATCCTGCCATTTAATTGATATTTCTCAAGAAGGCTTCTCAAAGGCCACTGTGGCTTCACGGGATCCCTCATGCTTGACTCTCTTTCTTTTCACAGGATCCTTTCCATGATGGTGGGGCCTTTCTGCATGGGACCTTCGGCCTTCTGAATTGTGGCCAGTGTTCCAACTTGACCCAAAGACCCTTCTTCTGTCCTGGGCCATCCTAGAGACCCTCCCCCCAAAACACTCCTGGGTTTATTTCCTCCTTCTCTGCAATAAAGCATCGGATTCTGGCTTCCCTCTCGGTCTCTGGGGGGGTCTTCTTCTGTCTCCCACACACAGACCCTCCCATCTCCCTGGGAGAGCAAGAGGGGCTGAGCCCAGAGCGTCTTTCCAAGGCAGAGTGAAGAAGGAAAGGTCTTGAGCAGGGGGTTGGACTAGAAGACCTCCAAGGTCCCTTTCAACTCTATCATGCTGTTACTCCGTGAAGTGGTAGTACCAGTTTATATGTCACTGGTGACACCACACTTGTAATTGGGCATCCGGTTCTGGTGCAGAGAAGATCGAAAGCAGACGATGAGGGGGCTGGAGGCTCCATTACGCAAGGAGCAGTTAAAAGAAGTAAATACGTTTAGCCTAATAGGAGTAGGAACGTTCCATATTGGACACACAAGGAATTTGTCTCTGGTGCAGATTCCTTCTGTGCAAATAACGAAGAGAAAATTCAGGGGAGACCTGACTTCCACTCCTTGAAGGGCTCTCGTGGGGAAGAGGGGGTTTATTATCAAATTCCTGGGTGTGCAGCTAACGGGTAGACCGGCTTGGTCGCTCTACAGTGAGACACTGGTGAAGCGGGCACAGCAGCGCCTGCATTTTCTTCTGCATCGCATGAGAAAAGCACATCTTCCTTCCCCTGTCCTGACCACTTTCTGCAGGGGGACGATGGAGAGCATCCTGTCATACAGCATCACAGTCTGGGTTAGAAGTATCCCTGCTTCGGACAGGAAGGTGATGCAGGGAGTGGTGAGGATGGCAGAAAAGATCATTGGCAGTTCTCTCCCTCCCATCCAGGACGTAGCACAGAAGTGTTGCTTGAGCAGGATCCGCAAGATTATCTGGGACACTACACATCCTCTTCACGACCTGTTTTCTTTGTTCCCTTCTGGGAGGAGGGGGCTCCGTGGGATCCACAGCAGAACATCCGGATTCAGCCATAGTTTCATTCCGTACAGCATTAACCTTGTGATCTCTCAAGCTTCCTCCTTCCGTTATATATTCAAGATGGACAGTATTTAATATTTATTTGCTATGTATATGTAGGGGTGTGGGTCTATACACATGTTGTACATAGTATGTTTAGGTGTGTGTCATGTATGTGTTTCACTTTGAGAGCGGGCAACTAAATTTCATTTTTGATGTGTGCTGTTGTGCCCACAGTGAAAAAATGACAATAAAGGTTATCTTATCTTATTAGTATTAGTATTATAGTATTATAGTATTATAGTATTATAGTATTATAGTATTATAGTATTATAGTATTAGTATTAGTATTAGTATTAGTATTAGTATTAGTATTAGTATTAGTATTAGTATTATTTTTGATTTTTAACACTTTATTAGATTATAGAATAAAATACAAAAATACAAAAGCAAATAGTAGGACACAGAGTAACTCAAGAGAGGGACCAGTGAGTTGCAGTGGGCCTTGTCTTGCTTCAAGTTTGAACCCTCTCAGGTTAGTAGTCCTCAAGGCCAGGGTGAG
>NW_015403484.1:0-3237 GCF_001527695.2 Protobothrops mucrosquamatus
GGCTCAGCCCAGGACAGGTCATTTCGGGTGGACAACCAAGCACAAAGGACCTCAAGAACCTGAGGCTGGGAGAAGCCCCGCACAACGTTTGCTATTACGCACTGGCCACCAGCTCTCCGGCCGAGGAGCCCCCACAGCCCCGCGCACGAGCAGAACGACGCCCTGTGCAAAGTAGACTAGAGGCTCCTGCAAGCGGCCCCAACGGAGGAGGCCATTTTCGGAGACCTACGTGCTGCCATCCGCATTACTTGGGGGGTGGGGGGGTGGGCTGTGGGAACAAGCCTGACTCATTCCGCCTGTCTAGTCTTGGAGCTTCCCCACTTCCCTAGCCCTCCCCAGGGAGCCGGGCGCTGCGAGGACGGGAAGAGCCCAGTGGTGGGCTTCCTGCACGCGTCCGGGAGGATGCCGCTCACAGATGCCGGCACCGTCTCTTCTGGCTCCCGGTGCGTCGTTTCTCCAGGATCTGCAGGGCCGGGGGCAGGATCAGGAAGCCGCTCGGGCCGGTCCCATGCCCGAGGACTTGGCAACTGGACCTGCTAACCCAGCCCTGCTGTGCGTTCCTGGCCAGGAGCCTGTGGGAGAAGCGGAGAACGCGGAGGGCTTCAAAGGAGCCAGACGCGTCTCGTGGATGCGTCCCCAGGAAGCACAGTTGTCTGGACACTCGCACCGCAGGAAGGGGAGGCCGGGCTGCTGCTGGTCCAGGAGACGGGCCACATGGCCGCCAGCCAGCCAGACTGCACTAGGACGTGGGGTGCTGTCCAGCAGGCCAGAGCACACGGGGGAGGGGCTCACGTGGGGGGAGCAGTGTCAGCTACCCCCTGCTTTTTTCCGTGCTGGCAAGACAGAGACCTTTCCTGCTATTGTGAGTTTATCTTGGTCAGCAAAGTTTACTTCAGGAATTCAGCCATGCCTTCCTTGCTCCAGGGGCACAACCCACGCTCACCCAGGCGCGGGGGGGGGGGGGAGCGAGAGTCTTGAACAAGGCCACTCAGACCTACTGCTAAAATAGCAGGTATATTAGATGTATCCATTAACTTGTTTATTCATTGTTTTTTAAAATTGTGCATAACATTTTTATAGTGTAAAGACCTTTGCACTTCACAACTCCCAATGTCTCCGGGCAGCTTTGGCTTAGTTTGTTCTTTCAACCTGACACAGGTCAGAAAATCTGCTTTGACACATGGCGGAAAAGGCTGGGCAGAGGGGCCTTCCTAGAGGGCGGAGGGTGGCGGAGGGCAACCTCATGCATTTCTGCCCTTGCGCAGCGGTCAGTGGCCCACATTCATGGGGGAGAAAGCTGCTCATTGCCCTTGACCAATGCCCATGGTTGAGGAAACCAGTGTCTTAGTATGAACCCAGTGGGTTGTGTGAATGAAGACAGACGCCCCACTCCAGGAACAGGCTGGCCAGGTGCTTCATCTGAAAGTTGTCTGTCACACTTCCTGTTTAAACAGATTATTGTACATCAGTTTGTCTGGGCGGATAGAAGGACGGATGGACTCTCCAGAGGGCACCAGAAGAGGCAGCTGATTCGATCTCCTCCCTGGACTGTGTGATCAAACCGAAGCTTTACTGAAGGCCCCGCCAAGCCTTCGCATTTCCCCAGCAAAGAGGTTGAAAGGAGGCCACAGTCCAGGCTCGCCCTGCACCCTCTTTTCTGCTCAGCCAACATTTCAGAGCAGTCATGGGGGGGGGGGTTCCCACTCCTGTTAGGCCAGCGCCAGCTGACTCCTTCCGGTCAGCTTTTGCCGGCTGAGTTGCAAGATCTTTGGGTCCGGCCACCAGGGAAGAGCAGAGCAGAGGCCACCTGCCATCTCCAGCATTACCCAGGACCAGTTTTCTGATGCCCCCAAGGAGCCCCTGGCCTCTGGTCGCAAAAGCCAGCCGAAGCCTCTTAGAGGATGTGAAGTTGTCAAATTTCTCTGGTCCCCTTCATGGGGCAGCTGGGCTGGTTGGGGGTTTTCTTCCGGGGATGCACTGCAGCTGGTCTGCCACTGGTTCTCTTTTCAGAAGAAGCTTTGAAGGGCATTTAAGTGACACTGGATAGCTACTTTTATATCCCGCCTCTGGACAACATGAAGCCATCTTGAGTGTTTATACCAGGGGTAGGCAACCTTGGCTCTTTTATGACTCGTGGACTTCAACTCCCAGAATTCGTGAGCCAGCCACGCTGAGGGGAAAGGGAGAGGTTTCCAAGCTGAGCCATGCTGGCTCAGGAACTCTGGGAGTTGAAGTCCACCAGTCATAAAAGAACCAAGGTTGCCTTCCCCTGGTTTATACCAACAGAAAGGTGGGGCACACATTCAGCAAGAAAGAAAATGAGACCGCGGGGAGCCCCTTTTGGCTCCCAGGATCAAGAGCGGGAGGGGGGGGTCTTTGCTTCCTCCTCCTCCTCCTCCCCTTCACCACTCGATCCCCTCTGCCGGGGTGTCCGGCCTGCGGTCCCAAAGCTTCGCAGCCTTTTCTCAGAGAGGATTTTCTTGAACCCATCAGAGATTGAATGGTATTTTGTGCCAGCTCTGCGAACTCTACCTGCCGTCAAATGGTTGAAGGGGGTGACCAGGGGTCTCCTCAGTCCCACTTCAGGTAATGGCTGCCCCCCCCCCCCCACGGCTCCTGTGCCGCTCTGGGCAAGGGGCAGGTCCCAGATGCTGCTTGAAGGCCCAAAGTCTCACCAGGCAGGATCCGCCCTTGCCTGTCCCTCTTCGCTCCCGAGCTCTTCTCTGCGGGGGGGGGCTTGCCTCGCCCCCCCTTGGAAGAGAGGCTTGCAGCTCCGCAAGGGCCAAGGCTAATGCCAGTGTGGTTTTGCCCACCCCTCCCTTTGGGTGCCATTCTCCCTCCCCAGCCAGAAAGCTGGGGCTCGCTGGGGGAGGGGCGCAGCATCCCCCCGAGATTCCCTCCATCTCACCGTTTCTGAGCCCCCAGTTCAGGCATCAGCATCTCTCTGCAGCCCAGCAGAGTCGAGGCCATCCCAGCTCAGCCCGCTTCTCCGCAACGGCAGCGCCCGCGAGCGGCCTCCTTTGCTGGCCCAGAACAACGGGGGGGGGCATTCACGGCGTCGCTCCGCGGGTGTGGTGGAGCGGGTTCCCTCCAACCGGCACCCACCCCCCACCCCCACCCCGCGCCTCTTCCAAGCATCGGCCTCCGGGGAGCGCCTGCCGGGGCCCGGGGGCGGCCCAGTCCATCGCCGCTGCTCCGCGCATCCGGAGTCCCCGTGGCCGCAGTAGGCCAGGCGAG
>NW_015403485.1:0-3237 GCF_001527695.2 Protobothrops mucrosquamatus
TGGATGCAGTATTCCAAGTGTGGCCTTACCAAGGCATTGTAAAGTGGTATTAATACTTCACGTGATCTTGATTCTATCCCTCTGTTAATGCAGCCCAGCACTGTGTTGGCCTTTTTGGCAGCTGCAGCACACTGCTGGCTCATATTTAGGTGATTGTCCACTAGGACTCCGAGGTCCCTCTCACAGTTACTACTATTGAGCAAGGTACCCCCTATACTATACCTGTACATTTGGTTCCCTAGTTGGGTGATGAAACGCCTGCAAAAAAAACACCCAAGCCCAGAGAGCAAGAAGGACCTTCAATCCTGTAATGTTGCCAAAATGTCTTTCTTGAAGCAAAAAAACAGGAAGATAAAAATACCAATCTACAGTAGTTCACACTGTGAGTCCTGACCACAAAATGTCCTGTCCCTGTTCAAAGGCTGTCTTTAAGCTGCAGCGTACGGTGCAGCAGTGCAAAATCCCCACACTAAGTAAGGTGGACGCCAATCAATTACGACTCCAACAAGCTTTCGTTTTTTTACATAGAAGACGGATGGCTTTCTCATCAAACATATGTACTCAGACGTAAAACAGCCGACGCAAAACAAATCTTAGCTAGACGGCTCTCATTCAGGGCTCAGCCTAGTTATAAATCGAGTGTTTTACTTAAATGCCTTTTTAATAAAATCAAATGCCTCTCTCTCTCTCTCTCTCTCTCTCTCTCTCTCTCTCTCTCTCTCTCTCTCTCTCTCTCTCTCTGTTTCCCACTCCCTCTCTTCTGCTCCCAAGGACATTGGCAAGGTCACCAAAGACCCCGGTGCTCCATACAGTGTATTAGGCCCAGAAACCCATTTTGATAGACTATTGTTGCCTCTATCCTCCTGTGCCTCCGACTTCATTTTCACTTCAATTTTATCAGCCTTCCGCTGGAGACTCGGAGAGATAGGGAACAAGCACTGACATGAATTAGCCTTAAGATTGACTGATAGGGCTTAGCCCAGGGAATTCTGGGTGGAAAGTTTTTCCAGCTTTTGCATGTTCGCCTTTCTTTCTTTCTTTCTTTCTTTCTTTCTTTCTTTCTTTCTTTCTTTCTTTCTTTCTTTCTTTCTTTCTTTCTTTCTTTTTTTCTTTCTCTCTCTCTCTTTCCTTCCTTCTTTCTTTTCTTTTCTTTTCTTTCTGTCTCTTTTCTCACTTTCGCACTCTCTTTAAAAAAAAACAACAACCGGGAAAAAACACCCCATTCCAACTTGTCTCTGTCACTCTCACGTCATGGACTACGCCAATCCAGGCCGGGATGATGGACAGGACAAGTTGGCTTCTGATGGGGTAATTTCCCCAAGCCAACTTTCAAATCTATTCCGTATCAGCCGATGGCAGCTAAGTTAGTGCAGAAGTCGGCAGCCGATGTGATGCCTTTTGAGTGAAGGAAGTGGTGAGGTTGCTAATGGTCAGAGCGTCGCCGTTTAGGCTTTCAAGAGGCTTTTTCCTAAACTCCAGAAAAGTTTTCTCATTACTGCTGGATGGGAACTGGGCTTGTAGGGGTAGAATGCTTGACAGACAGAGGACAATTCAAAGGGTGGAGGGCCTTATCTTCTAATGGTGTTTCGCCAAGAGGTAGTACAGATAATCCTTGTCTTACAACCGTTCGTTTGAAGTTGCAAGGACACTGAGAAAAGTGACTTTCGACCGGTTTTCACTCTGATGATCGCTGCGGCATTCCCCAGGGTCATGTGATCAAAATTCAAACACTGGGCAACTGGCATGCATTTATGACTGTTGCAGTGTCACTATGTGCAAGCAAACGTCGATGGCGTCAACCCAGATTGACTTAAAAACAGTGGCAAGAAAGGTCATGAAATGGGCCCAGACTCACTTAACAACTGTCTTGCTTAGCAATGGAAATTTGGGGCTTCAGTTGTTGCCTGTACTAGCATTGCGCCCTGCTTGAACACCCCCTGCCTTAAAAGTAGCTCCTTTCCTAACTCCTCATCATACCATGTGGGTGTTCCATCACTGGAGGTTTTGAAGAAGAGATTGGACAAGCCATTGGTCCGGAATATACGGGGTTGGACTAGAAGACCTCCAAGGTCCCTTCCAACTCTATTATTCTGTATTCTGTACGCCCAAGTCACTTAAACGTAAGGGCATTTTTCTACGGATGGGCCATCTCGACCCAGCCACGCACACCTGCGCCCCACCCTTCCCGGGGAGGTGGCTATTGCTAATCAGAAGCAGCTGTTTCTCTCCCCACTGTGGACAACCTGCTTGACCTTTGACCTCTGAACTTGACCTCCTCCTAATGCCCCCTCCCTTCCAGGTCCCTGCTGGTCAGGGGTGGCTGGCCAGGGCTTTTGTCTTGGGCCAGTTGGGGAGGCCAGACAGATAAATGGTTTCTCTTTGTCCTTTGGCGCAACGGACGGACGCTGGATCGATTCTGGCTGCAAGGCGTGCCGGGGGATTGGCTGCTGCAGCCTCTGAATGACAGCCCCGCTCGCCTCCTGCCCCCACCCTTACTCCTCTGCCCTGTGCCCCCCAAAAACACCACCTTGGTGGGGGGGGGCAAGAGATTGAAAGCCGCAAGAGCGTTTATCGATTGCTGCTTTCTGAAAGAGCGTCTGGGGCCACAATGGAGGGAAGAAAAGGCCAGCGCTCCTCATGGGGGGGGAGAGAAGATGCCCCCCCTGGCTTCGCCAAGGCCCCCGATTAGATCAAGGATTGCATTTAAGTACTCCGACGACAGACAGCCGTTCAATTTTCGCCTGCTTCGGCTCGTTGTTAATTTCCCTCCGTTCATCTCTTGCTCCAAGGCAGCACTTTGGCCGAGGGAAGCACAAAAAAGGCCGCTCGTCCCAAAAAATGGTCTGCCTCGATGGTTCCTTCGGGCAGAGGTCAGCGATGGGCAAGTCTGCAGGGTTGCAGATCCTGCTTTGAAAAAATTATGAAAAGGCAGAATCTTTCGGAAGCGTCTGCTCCTTTAATGTGAGCAACAGCTTCCAAAAGATTATGCTTTTTGATAAAATGGGTGAGTCACAAAGACCCCCCTGGACTTCTGATTTCCTTTGCTTTGCTTCTCCTTTCTCCTTCATTCTTCCTCCCTCTCTTCCTCTTCTCTCTTCCCTTCTTTTCCTTCCTTCCTCCCTTCCTCCTTTCCTTTCCCTTCCTTCTTTTCTCCCTCTCTTCCTCTTCTCTCTCTTCCGTTCTTTTCCTCTCTTCGTTTCTTTCCTTCCTCCTTTCCTTCCTTCCTTCCTTCCTTCC
>NW_015403486.1:0-3237 GCF_001527695.2 Protobothrops mucrosquamatus
GGGGGGGGGGGGGGGGGGGGGGGGGGGGAGGAACCATATAGCTAAAAATTTTAGAACGAAAATTTGGGAAATAAAGCAGCTTGGGAAAGGTCGGAGTTGTTATTTAGTCCCTGTTGATATTGTAAACCCAATTCAGTAAGTGTGTTTAAAATTTATATTACCACGTTTTTAACTTGTTGGAAATAGTGGGCTGGCTGGGCAAGTTTTTTGTTTTCCCTTGCATCAAAATACAGACCACCCTCAACTTAACGACCACTTCTTCATTGAATGTAGAGACTTATGGCCCATACCTAAAGTTATAGCCATTGCAGCACCTGTGTGGTCACATGATGAAAATTCAGGTGCTTGGCAGCCCGCCCACACTACTGCAGGCCTATCTTCTGCCCTTTTGGCTTCCTGTTGCCCTGCCAAGCCTGTTTGTCTTCACTGCCAACTTGTTATCACTGCTGATGAGGCATTCTGGGGCTGGGCCGGCCTGAAATTGACCTCGTTCTGTGAAAAAGAAAGACGTCAAAAGCCAAAAGCAGTCTGAATTTTTCTTTTTCACAAGGTGAAACCAGCCCCAGCGTGGCCCAACAAACATTCCAGCCAGTCAGCAATGGAAGCAAGAAAGCAGGGAAGAGCCCTGGTGGCGTTGTGGTTAGAATGCCACAGTGCAGACTAATTCTGCCAGCTTCCAGCAGGATTTCGATCCTGACCGGGCTCAAGGTTGACTCCTTTCATCCTTCCAAGGTCGGTAAAATGAGGACCCAGATAGTTGGGGTCTAATATGCTGACTCTGTAAACTGCTTAGAGAGGCCCGTAAAGCACTATGGAGCGTATGTACGTCTAAGTGCTATTGCTGTCACCTGGGTTGGTGGCGCGCAGTGCAACAGTGGCCTTAGAGTGCATGTAGTAAGGGTAACTGGGATTGATCTGGGGTGGCTGTGGCTTCCTGGAACATAGTAAGCAACCTAGAGCCAGGCAGTTTGGGGGCTGCTTGCCCATCTCACAAGGATAGCCAAAATGACAGTGATGGGGGGGGAGATAGGCAAGTGGGGGAGTTGGAGACAGTTCCTTACTTACTGAGGCTTGAGATTGGGACAGACCAAGCCTTGAGTGGATTTGGCAGGGTCCTCAGCTAACGATCAATAACATTTGCTTAACCATAGCAATGGGGTTTCCTGGAATTGCAGTCTCTACACATCTTGCTTTACACCCTCATTGCATAGCAATTGAATGGCTAATTATGGGTGTAACTTGAGGACTATCTGTACCACTGTTAAGTTCTGAGAATAAAATCTGTATATAGCTGAAGTGGTTTTGTTAAGATAACAAAGATGAATAACTGCACTTAACAGCAAGGAGGAATAAATTGGAGCATCTTAGAGAGAAAGATATGTTTGGCAATGATGTGGTTATAGCTTGTTGGAAAGAAATATGGGCTCGGTATGTTTGGACTACAGGGAAACTTAATTTTTCGGGTCATTATTGAGCATCATTTCTTTTTCCTTTTAGTGTTTGTTTATTGCAAGGCATAGACAGCATTGTTTCTGAGGTTTTGCTCCCAGACATGCCAAATCGCTTGGCCAATTTTAGATGCTGTGCATCTTGATATGGCTGAATAAGAAGCCCCATTTACTAACCTCCTTCAGGAAGCAGCACTTCTGAACCCTTTCTAGGAGTCCTTCTTGCACAAAGAGCATGTACTCCAACATATAACAAATAGTATACCCAGTATTGCTGTCTGGCACTTTGAATTCAAAGGTAAAAAGAGGGTTTGGCATATCTGGGGATGCTCAAATAGCACCTCCCTATCGCTCCAAGCAGAAGCGGCACCAGCTTTTCCTGAGTTACCCTCTGCCCCACTATCCCAAGAAAAAGCACATTTACCTTCAAGAGTTGCAAATGGGTTACCTGCCCACAGTGCATTCCCACACTTGGAAAGACAGCTTTGTTTTCCAATCGGAAGCACTATAGAGCTTCCGGTGTGGTGGTGAAAGCACCTGGCTAGAAACAGGTAGATGGTGAATTCTAGTCCCACCTAAGGCACAGAGTCACTTGGATGACCTTGGGCTAGTCATTCTCTCAGGCCTAGGAAGATGCAATGATGCAGTGATGAACCGTTTCCGAAAAAACCTTGCCTAGGCAGTTGCCAGGAGTCAAAAGATGATTCCAAGGCATGCATATGCACGTATGCACATGCGAGAACACAGAACTCCTTAATAAGCCTAAACAGGAAGCATCACAGAAGTCCTCTCTGCAGATCACATCAGATTCTCAACAAAGAAAAACCTATATGTACTATAGGGTAAACGTTTGTGTGGTTTGTGAATTCTGGTATGTTTTCAGAAAGAAACTCTTGCAACCAGTTGTATAATGGGTCAGAAACAGAGGCAGGCCATCTTTTTTTTAAAAAAAAAATATGAAATGTTATTGCTTGTACACTATTTGCCAATCATCTCCCTGCCAAAGCAATGCTTTTTTCCCCAGAGGAAAAGGCCCAAGCACATAAAGTGAAGAAGAAGAAAAAAATAAAAGAGGAAGGAAATTCTCTAGTTTCCATGGAAACAGACAGGAAGGCAGTATCTCTAGTTTTCCTGTATGATTGCCCTCTTTGCTTTTTCCTCGATTTCCTTAATTCTTAAAACTAAATTAGTGATCTTTTAGTTATTCTCCATTTGTAGTTTGGGAGTCTGATCTCAGAAAGCTAAACAGAATTGGACTTGGTTAGTATTTGAATAGGAGCCCACTAGGAGATAATGCTGAGGACCAAACTGAATTTACTTAAAAAATCCAGAAAAAAGGCAGTGGCAAACCACATCTGTATTGCTGCTCGTCTATGAAATTATCAGGAATCAGGTTGGATTCCAGTTATCTTTATGTATTAAATTACCCTTAATGTATTTGTAAAATTGTTCAGTTCTGATGGTACTCTTTATGAAGTCTCTATTGTTGAAAACGTGATAATGATATTAAACTAAAGGGCTACTGCTATTATTTATGGAATGGGAGTAATGATAAATGGCACTTCCACATCAGAAATTCTGCACAGCACCCCAGCATAAATGCAAACTGCTTTATTGCAATTGACGATTATATTTTTAAGGAAAAGAAAACCTATCAGAATTACTTTTTCAACCATGGTGTAGCCTTCTTTTAATGTCGAAAGTAATTTCTGAAAAGTATACTATTGGATTCAACCGGGAAGAGATGCTTTGGCAATGTGGGAGCAATGAATGCAGGCAGCATCTCTGA
>NW_015403487.1:0-3236 GCF_001527695.2 Protobothrops mucrosquamatus
AAAAATCTGGCATCTGAAGAGAGATTATGTCTGTTCTTCTAAGGAAAATGTTGCATTCTTTGGGGCTAGTTTAAGGTTGTATGTGTGTATACACACATTTGAATGTAACACATGCATAAAGAAATAACCAATTCAGAGCTGTGGCTAGATCACTGGACTAGGAATATGGAGACTCGGGTGCTAGTCCTTCTGTAATTGCGGAAGCTGGTTGGATGCGTGATTTGGGGCCTGTTCTCTCTTAGTCTAGACTGGAAAGTTTAAAAAAAACCCTGGATACAGCACTGATCCACCTTGGTAAGCTACAATCTATAATCATCAGTGAGGAGGTTTCCATCCTATAGTGGGCTGATTCGAACTGATGATTTATTCACATATGTGTTTGTGTGTATGGCAATTACAAGCTACTCTGGGGGTTTCAGATTATAAATTGCCCAATCTGCCTAAAGCAACACATTAGATAGTCAAGAATGCTAAAATATTTATTCATTATTTGTTAATCAAGTTTGTACAGCTGTTCATCTCGTTAAAAGGAAATATCTTAAGTTTTAACTGGAATTGAAGCAAGCAGATTCCCTCAGACACAGAAGAAAGTTTATGTGACAATTTTGTTACTTATAACAATAATTTGAAACTTCTTATGTATTGAGCACAAAGAAAGAAAAAAACATGCCTGTGCAAGCTTCAACCTTTTGACTATAGAAAACTCTCTTCTTAAAAAAATGGTGTAACACATTTTGTGTTAAAGAATCACTTGGTATATGTAATGAACTATCCATTTAATTTTCACCATTGTATTGTGTAGGAACCCTCTGTATGGTTTTGCTCATTTTGCCCAACTGTTCCAATATGTTGCTGGGGTCAATGGCTATTCTGAGTGTATGATGTATGTATGTAACATACAATCAATATATATTATAATTAATCATAACGATAAACCAATGCTTGGATCACATCACTTTTAATTGTTGGCACAAATGTTTGATGATCAATGATAAAAATCTTCCTTGTTGAGAAAGAATTTTATATATAGTAAATAAAAACTTAACTTTTCTTTCTGACAGCTACTCCATGGGCAAAATTATTAGGCAAGTTGTATTTTGGAGGATTAATTTTCTTAAAGTTTTTTTTAAGTTTTATTATTTTTTTTAACAGAGTTCAATAATAATTATTCAACAAAAGCGTGTTGTCTGAGTATCATATTCACTAATACAAATTAAATTCCTAATCCCTAAATCTTTTCTCTAACCATTGATAAAATAGGTTCCAAGTTTGAAAATATTCTGTTTCTTCTTTTTCTTTCAACCTTAAAGTAAGTCCATTTCCGCACAGTCTAATATTTTTTTGATTATTTCTTCTGGTGGTATTTCTTCGTTCTTCCAATATTGTTCAAATATAATTCTTGCTGCTGTTATCACATGTAAAATCAAATATGTACTTTGCTTATCAAGTTTTTCTGGCATTATACCTACTAAAAAAAATTCAGGTTTATAGTCTATGTCAGGCATGTCAAACTCGCGACATCGTGCGACATATTGTGACTTTTTCCCCATTGCGGGCAATAGAGTGGATGCGGTTTTGGCGTGACGCATCCGGCCCGCAGGCCGGCAGTTTGACATGCCTGGTCTATGTGTTTCTCTAACATTTTTTTCTAACCAAGTGTGGATTATTGTCCAATATTCCCTTGCTTTAACACATGTCCACCACATATGATAATAAGTACTTGGTTTGTGTTTATATTTCCAACATTTCTCTGACATGTTTTTAAACATTTTTGCTAATCTTGGTGGCAAATGCCACCTACAAAACATTTTATATAAGTTTTCTTTGTATGAAGCTGACATTGCCAATTTATAGTTTCTTTCCCACAAAGTTTGCCACTTTTCTAAGTCTATATTATATCCAAAATTCTTTGCTATCATTGTCTCTTTTACTTGTTCATCTTCCATTTTGAAATTTAATAAGAAATTGTACATTTTTTATTAACTTTTCATCAGAAGTTAATAATGTCTGATCAAGCATAGTCTGTTCTTTGTAAAATCCATACTGTTTAATATTTTTATCATATCTGATTTGCATTTGTAAATGTGACCACCATGTTAAATCGCTGCCCTGATTTTCCATCTTTTACCTGGATTTTAAGTTTCCTTCAGAATTTAGAATATCTTTGTATGTCCATATTGTATCGACACTGACTAGATTTGGATGTACGAATGCTTCCATTGTTGAAAGCCATCCTGGAATTTTCAAATAAATTTTACGTTTTATTTTTTCCCAAGTTAATAATAATGCATTTCTAATGTAGTGGTTTTGGAAGTATTTATGTATTTTATTTTTTCCGTACCGTAGAAAAGCATGCCAATCAAGTTGCAGGCCATTTCCCTCCAGATACAACATTTTTTTTTTATTTTTAAGAGTTATCCATTCTTTTATCCATGTTAACACTGATGCTTGGCTTGTGGTTCCGGATCGTGGCTCTAGCGGACATGCGGAAAGAGCGCTTTCTCTGCCACCCGGTTTCCCTTCATCGGGCGACCCTGAAAAGGATCATAAATTGCCCTGGAGGGGCGACGACCATGAGGAGGACCCTTGACCGATCGCAGAAGGGCAGTAGCCCTTCCATTTGATCTGAGGCAGCTCTTTTGGACCGACGGAGAAAAGATCGGCCATCAACATTGCTGATCACTAAGGTGTACCAGCCGAAAGCCAAAATCACCACCAAGCACAACGAAAGCACCGCGGAGGAATTGGGTGAGACCTTACCTTACCTTGTATCGCAACTACCTTCCTGTAAAGCCTTCTGAAACTTCTTCCCCGTTTTTAACATGGCGTCTGCCTACCTTGGGAAAATAAAGCTTTGAAAAGAAAAGAACAACTAATCTAAACAACTAAATAACTGGACTTATACCTTTTGGATATTTGGGGTCCCGAAAAGTCCCTATTGTTACAGGCACCTATTACCCTATCTATTTGTTAAGTTGAAATTTTTTTTTTAAACTGGATAAAAGCCTAATGTCAACGCTGCAAATACAGTATATTTTTGCTTTGACAATATGCAGAACTGTCTGGTATTTTTATAGTTAAACCAGGCAACAGGGAAAAGGGAGGAGAATAAGGATAGCCCAAACCGGAAGTAAATCACATCTTCCAAGTTAATTGGAAGATGTGAACCATGACCCCAAAATAGAGGCAGGGAAAAATGCTTGGAATGTATGCGTAACGGAAGAGAAGCCAGACCT
>NW_015403488.1:0-3235 GCF_001527695.2 Protobothrops mucrosquamatus
AGTTTTTAAGAAGAGACTGGACAGCCATTTGTCCGAAACGGTATAGGGTTTCCTGCCTGAGCAGGGGGTTGGACTAGATGACCTTCAAGGTCCCTTCCAACTTTACTATTATTATTATTATTATTATTATTATTATTATTATTATTATTATTATTATTATTATTATTATTATTATTATTATTATTATTATTATTATTATTATTATTATTATTACTCTGAGAATAAATTTGCAAATGTAAAGGGCCTGGAAATATGCGAGCCGGGAAAGAACAAACTCCAGAGCCTGATGCTCTCAGATGACAAGATTCCCCTATCTCTAATGTAGGCATTTCAAGCTTGTTTGATTTCCTTTCCCCCCCCCTCCACCCCTTAGTTTATGGTTTGGGTCTGCAGTGGAAGATAATAGCCAAGCCGAGGGAGGCAGCGCTCTCGACTTTGGAGAGATCAGGCACAGTGCTGTAAGGCAAGGGAATTTATTAGTAGATCAGGCACAGCCAAGGCAGGAGACTTATTAAAGGAGCAGAACCCCCCTCGCCCCAAAGCAGAGACAACAACAGAAGGCATCAAGCCGTTGCTACTGGAGGGAGACACGGAGCTTGGCTCCCCTATGTTCTTATTATTAGGGCTCAGCATGACTAAAAAATATCACATCAAACAGAAGAAAATCCTGCCAGCAAGGGGTAAGAGAGGAGGCCGGCCACTGTTGGAAGTGGAACTTATTGTTCTCCTATGTAGGGCAGCAGAGAACAGAAATCGAGGAGCAAAGGGCATTGTAAGCAGCTGATGCAGCCCTTCAACACAACAACGGCATTGTGGGAAGGAGCAGAGATATCGAACGCAGGCCGGATAAAGCGTGGACACAAGGGCGGGCGAGAGGAAAATATTTTTTTTTAGTGAATTCTTTTTTTTTGCAGATCTAATATTGCTCAATGTTTTGGCCCTCACAAATGTTCCCTATCTGGGTGCAATTAACATTCTTATTAAAAACAACCAGCTCCTTAAAAAACTGGAGCCGGCCACAGTTTCAAAGTGGGCTGTTCTTCAAAAGAGGGTCTACTCAAGAACGGTGTTTTTGAGAAGTTGAAAGTTTGAGAGGTTTTGGCAACGTGCAAAGGGGAGAGACAATGGAAAGGAAAGGACTGGGTTTTCAAAGTTTAGAAAATTGACAAATCAGACCTAATGATGGACAGTGCTTTCCCTCTTTTAAAAAAGATTACCAGGGGTTGAGCAGTTCCATGTATACATGTACGTGTACACACACACACACATACATGCACATGTTCATGTTAGTACCACTTTATACTACAGTTGTAAGACCCACTTTGAGTGCTGCATCCAGTTCTAGTCACCACAATATAAAGAAGATACTGAGGTCCTGGAAAGACGGCAGAGAAGAGCAACAAAGATGATAATGGGTCTGGAGGATAAACTATATGATGAACGATTGAGGGAACTAGCTACTATGTCTAACCTACCAAAGAGGAGGATTAGGGGGTGACTTGATAGCAGTGTTTCAGGACTTGAGGAAAGTCTTCTGATTTCAGAGAAGAGATGGTCAACCTATTCCCCAGAATACCTGAGGTCAGGACAAGAAGCAATGGGTGGAAGCCCATTAAAGACAGATCCAATCTACAACTCAGGAGAAACTTCCTGATGCAAGAACAATTAATCAGTGGATTGGCTTATCTCCAGAAGTTGTGGGTGCTCCATCACTGAATGTCTTTAAGAAGAGGCTGGACAACCATTTGTCCAGAAAGGTATAGGGTCTCCTGCTTCAGCAGGGGATTGGACTAGAAGACCTCCAAGGCTACTTCCAACTCTCTTATTCTGTATTCTATATGTATATATACACGCATTCGTTTTTAGCAATATTAGCCTTTTTGAGAATCTCCTTTTTCCCCCTAACACTTCCTATCATAGCCTTGGCTGGTGTCTGTCCTTTTGTTTTTGTTTAATGTTTACCCATGAGTCTTTGCCTTTTGGGGAGGGGAGAAAGAAGGGTTGAGGGTGATGCAAAATAAGATATACATCAACAGGGAAGGCTTGTGATATTTTCATAGCAGACTTCTATTCATTTTTAACTCCAAGAGGACTCTGTTGTCAGAAGGATACTTTAATCAGTCTGCAAAGTGACTCTTGGATTTCACAGTCAAGGCCAAGACTATTTTGTAAAGTAGTGTTGATAGCGCTTAGTCATTCTGTTTCAAAGTATGAGTGGAGGATCAATGTGTTTCATTACTTTGTTTCATCTGAAGGACAGTACAACATCAGGATCTTGCTTATATTACGGGAATTGTCTTAATGTGACACCAGATTCCTGATTGTGCAATATATCAGGCACAAGAGCACTGGAGGGCACCCAGATTATGCTTCAGTGAAAACTACTCAACAATCCCAACAGAGGCTTGCAAAGGAAAGGAGGTGCACAATGAGAAACAAGGGTGTGGGAAACTGGGAGGAGGCATTCATAGCTTGCGCTGGATTGAAGAATTCATAAATATATCAAAGAGGTGGATGAGTGAGTAAAAGATTACAG
The DNA here is from genome assembly GCF_001527695.2 of Protobothrops mucrosquamatus. NCBI lineage: Eukaryota > Metazoa > Chordata > Lepidosauria > Squamata > Viperidae > Protobothrops > Protobothrops mucrosquamatus. The sequence continues at coordinate 2,537 of NW_015403488.1, forward strand.
GATGATGCCTCTTGCAAATTCAATGTTCCATGTTCAATGTGAAAAAACCCAATCCTCTATGTACAATCACCTAGTAAAAGTTTTTTTATTAGTTAAAGTTTCTGATTTGTCTTTTAGTGTAACCTCAAGTGAAGCACACAGACGTTCCAATCACGGTACCCCAGCATGATACATCCACAGACACCAACTTAGAGAGTGCCACTGTACTGTGCTCCGTGACATCAAATCAAACTAAAGTCAAGCTATTGGCCATCTTGCAGAGGTCTCCATAAAAACAAAATTCTAGTGCAGAAACCCAGACGACCCCGGATTGACGGCCTGCCGACTGTAAATATAAGACTCTCTCTGAATAGTTTGAAAAATAAAAAAAAACCCTGGAAAACGCACAACAATTTGGAAGGGGGAAAAAAAGTTATTTATTCTGCCCAGAGTCACAGAAGGGTGATGGGAAGAAGAAAATGCTGTAGGTAGAGGCAAATACCGGGAAGTACGATGATTGCGAAGAAGAAGAAGAAGCCGGTTGATGCAATAAGGAACGTGCATTTTCCACCTCCCCTCCTTCCCTCTGTGCCACTTAATAAACAAGAAAACAAAGAACCAGGCGATCCCACTGATGTTACCTACCGAGATAATGAGCACAGCTGTCTAATTACCACTTTGAAAGATCTTCTACTTCTGGAGCTGCAGGAGTGATTAGAC
>NW_015403488.1:12160-14532 GCF_001527695.2 Protobothrops mucrosquamatus
TAAGAAGAAGAAGAAGAAGAAGGAGGAGGAGGAGGAGGAGGAGGAGGAGGAGGAGGAGGAAGAAGAAGAAGAAGAAGAAGAAGAGGAAGAAGAAGAAGAAGAAGAAGAAGAACAACAACAACAACAACAACAACAACAATCAGGTAATGCTATCTTTGATCAGATTTAGAATTTATGTGTCATGAATATTGGGGAAAGAATGGACTACTTCATGTCAGGCACTACTTGCTGACTCCTCTACCATTAGCCTACTTTTCTCTCTCTGTGTGCAGGCATGTGTGGGCTCGCATGTGTCCGTTTGTAATTATGATTTATTTTTTCTAGAATTCCTTTAAATTTTCTTCTTTTGAGACACATTTGCTCTTTGGATGAGGGTTCCCATGGAGAACTTTTCTACTCCAAACTTTTCAATGACCTTTTTTGTGATCTGGGCTATTTCTAACAACTTGGCACCCTCAGCAACAGGGGCCCCACAGCTACTTCCTACCTCCAAAACGTGTAATAAATTAGAAGCATCAGTCCTTGGAGAAATATATTGTTTGCATTACTTTCTTGGGAAAATTGTTTTCCTCCTGTTTTAATTGCTGTAGGATAAGTTGCTTTTACAGCTGATTATTTTTACTCCTCTTCCTGAACATGGATCCGGATTCTTTTGGAATAATATATTGTGAAGAATAACAAACAGCAAGAAACCACCACCGGCCATTCCTTCTCATTCTTTGCTTTGTTTTCTGTTATTCTCTAGTCTCCAATCCATAAGGAGACTTGCTATCTGCAGTGACGGTGCTATTTTTCCAGCATCCCCCCTTAACTCTAGCCGTCCAGGTTTACAAAATTGGATAAATAAATGAATGACACCGCCATGTACAAAAGCAGCAGGCTGTTAAGCACCAATTGCTTGAGGTTTGGGAGACATGTTGCTTTTTGGGGACCTGTGCAATCCTTGGCTAGAAGCCGCTAAGAAGGTCACCCTAAGAAGCCAGAATGCTGGGTTCAACTTCTGCTCTGACCCAGCAAGACGACTCTCATTTTGTTATGAGGGGGGGGGGACTCTCATGTTGTTGTGCTAGCAATCTGAGAGAGAGAGAGACAGAGAGACAGAGAGAGAGGGGGGGAGAGAGAGAGAGACAGAGAGACAAGAGAGAGAGACAGGACACACACACAAACACACACACAGAGAGACAGAGAGAGAGACAGAGAGAGAGAGAGAGAGAGAGAGAGAGAGAGAGAGAGAGAGAGAGAGAGGAAGGAGAAGAGAGAAAAGCTGCTGTTCAGATCAGTGAGAAGAGAGTATAGATTTAGTTCAAAGAGATATTGTCAGTTCTGGCAGGCCTAAAATTAGACCAACCAGGTAGGGCTTTTGCACTTCCCTTGGGTCCACCTGTCAGCTTGCTGGAAACAAGACTTGTATATTTCAATAGTCTGCCAGCACACATCGTTCGTGCACATGATGCAGACAGGATGAGTGGAGAGGAGTCCCCAATGAGACAGACTGGTTGTGTCTGTCCAGGTTCGCTCGCTTTACTTTAATTTATTTTTTCCCTCTTAAAAAGCGGTTTCCATTGCATGGAACCAAGAGCAGGAGATGAGTTGAGGGTCGGAGTCATCGGCCCAAATTTGGGACACATTTAGGGTCTTGTCTGAATCTGAAGGTCTTCTAGTCCAATGTCTAGATCCTATACCATTTGGGAGAAGTGAGAACTTTTAACCATTGCATATCGGCACCCTTGAGAACCAGATTGCTTACAATTGCTATAATGTAAGGCCACAGAGAGAATGGTGGATATAGAAAATGTTTAGGCCGTTTGTGTGCTGTCCTAATTAAAGTATCCTCAAAGGAGACTATGCAACATCTGCTGATCCACACATTCCAGAACAATATTATAACTTCCTATTTCTGGAGGATGAGGAGCAAGAAAACTTATGAACTGAATGTGTCCCTCACTGTAACTCCTACAAATATTTGCAATGCACAGGAAGCCTCTGAAACCGTGATTTCCCCTCTCCTCCTTGTCTTCACTTTATACATTTTCTTATAGTAGGTTGCATTTGATATATTGACACCAGTTCTCATGGAAAGGATCCCTTTCAGGACTCAGTGCTTTTGGGGTAAACATCCTGAGGTTCACTAGTGAACAAGGTGACTTGACGAGGAGACCTGTGAAGCTGGAACATTTAATAATAATAATAATAATAATAATAATAATAATAATAATAATAATAATAATAATAATAATAATAATAATAATAATAATAATAATAATAATAATAATAATAAAGTTGGAAGGGACCTTGGAGGTCATCGAGTCCAACCCCCTGCTCAGGCAGGAACCCTACACCATTTCAGACAAATGGCTGTCCAGTCTCTTCTT
>NW_015403489.1:0-3235 GCF_001527695.2 Protobothrops mucrosquamatus
AAAAAAAAAAAAAATCCCAATTTTCTAGTACTCCAAACACAAATAACTGTAGGGCAGCAGATGACATTTGTCAAATATTGCTTTTTTTTTTTTTAATATCAAGAGATCTCAGTCACTATGGTCACAATTGTGTTTTCCTATACTCTTTTTTCCTTGCACACAACACTCACTCTCACAGACATTCTCTCTCTCTCTCTCTCTCCATACATACATACACACATACATACATACACACACACACACAAACACACACATATACATACACATACATACACATACACAGAGACAGAGAGAGAGAGAAGAAAAATGCAAAATATAGAAATATAGAAATATTTTACTAAGAGAAATATTTCTTTCTTTCTGGAAAATACAGTATCTTAATATGAGAAGAACAGAAATCTCTACTTCCTCAGTGAAGTGCTTATTGGCCAGATTTCATAGCTGTTTGTTTGTTTATTAGATTTTTATCCAACCTTTATTACTTTATAACTATCTTAAGGTGGTGAATATACATTATACTCCTTCCTCATCCTATTTTCCCCAAAACAATAAATCTGTGAGGTGCGTTGGGCTGAGAGAGAAGGTGACTGGCTCAAAGTCACCTTTTCATGGCTAAGACGGGACTAGAACTCATCGTCTCCTGGGGATTGGCTCAAAGTCACCCAGCTGGCTTTCATGGCTAAGGCGGGACTAGAACTCACCGTCACCTGGTTTCTAGGCCAGCACCCTAACCACTATACCAGGGTTAGGCAACCTTGGCTCTTTTATGACTCGTGGACTTCAACTCCCAGAATTCCTGAGCCACCCATGCTGAGGGGAAAGGGAGAGGTTTCCAAGCTGAGCCATGGCGGCTCAGGAATTCTGGGAGTTGAAGTCCACAAGTCATAAAAGAGCCAAGGTTGCCTAACCCTGCACTATATCAAACGATCTCTGTTTACTTTAAGAATTTTAGAAGATTCATATAAAGAGTCTATTTCATCCCGTCTTTCTGCTCCCCTAACATCTCTTGGAAACCTTTAACCAAAGCAGAAATGTAATGATTTCCAAACAGTTCTTCTCTTTAACCATCATTCAAAATTATGACGGACTTTAAAAAAGCCATTTGCGATCTATCCTATAGAAATATTTACTAAGAGAAATATTTCTTTCTTTCTGTAAAATACAGTATCTTAATATGAGAAATTACTGGTCACACGATCACACAATCTCATTTTGGATGCTTGGCAATCAGCTCACATTTATGACCAGTTGTAGTCACGTGACTTCTACTTACGACATTTTTGCTGGTTTGGGGCTTTTCTTGCCCACTTGAAAGAATGGATTTGCTTCATGACCATTTGATTTGTTTAATGACCATATGGCTCGATTTATGACTGCGCCGACTCACTTTACCGTCGTTGTAAAAAAAAAATAGTTGCAAAATCAAATCCAGTCATAGGGTGTCTCTCCTTACGAACCGCAATGACTTATGACCGAAATTCCAGACTCCATTGTGGTCATAAATTGAGGATTACCCTCTATGCCCCAAAATTGAGATCATGTATGAAATGAAAGTAACGACAATTTTTTCTCTTTTCCAGGCATTCATTACCAGCCTCAGCGGACGTTGCTTCTTCCAAATAGTACGGCAGGTGAGAGAGGTACCACGAAACATGAAATATTCAGCTCCATTAAGGTAATGCAATGCAAAATGTAGAATTTGGTCGTGAAAATATAAAGAGAAATATTCTTGCGCTGGAAATGCCTAATGTGCAGTTAGAGACAGAATTATACGGCCCTGGAGAATTATTAAAAGCACATAACAGCGTTATTCAAAGAAAAGTGCCTCTTCTGATAGCGGAGATGCCACCAGATACAAGGCTAGAGCAATAAAGGCTATTAAAATGCATGAGGCAGATTCTGGTTATGGGAGAGATTTAATTGGAGCTCTCCTCCTTGCCTCCACCCCGGTAATCTTTCTATTGTATTATTTTTTTAAAAAAAAAAAGTTTTCTTTTTTAAATCCTGAACTAAGAGGAAGAATCCAACTTTCCCATCATCGCTGCCTTCTCCTGAGAGGTGGGTCTTCACATAATATATCTGAAGTAGGGTAAATGGAGCCTGATGAGTTTCTAAAGTTGAGACCCTAGAAAGGATGCAGAAAAGAGCAACTAAGATAATTAGGAGGCTGGGGCCTAAAAGATACAAAGAACAATTGCAGGAATTAGGTATTGTATGTCTAGGTCAGGGGTAGGCAACCTTGGCTCTTTTATGACTCGTGGATTCAACGGGTTTCAACTCCTGGCTGGCTCAGGAATTCTGGGAGTTGAAGTCCACGAGTCATAAAAGAGCCAAGGTTGCCTACCCGTGGTCTAGGTAAATGAAAATAAGGACCATGGGTGACATCATAGCAGTGTTCCAATATCTAAGGGGTTGCCACAAAGAAGACGGGGTCAACCTCCAAAGCACCTGAAGGCAGGAGAAGAAGCAACGGATGGAAACTCATCAAGGAGAGAAGCAACACAGAACTAAGGAGAAATTTCCTGACAGTGACAACAATTAATCAGTGGAATGGCTTGCCTCCAGACGTTGTGGGCGGCTCCATCACTGAAGGTTTTGGACAACCACTTGTCTGAAATGCCATAAGGTTTCCTGACTGAGCAGGGGGTTGGACTAGAAAATCTCCAAGGTCCCTTCCAATTCTGACATTCTGATCATCAGTGCCTCGAGTGAAAACTCTAGGCTGATCTGTTTGATGATGTATTGGTTTCTTTTCTTGGCTGTCCGTGGTCTTCTCAGGAGTCTTCCCCAACACCAAAGTTCAACAGAGTCAACACTTTTTCTATCTCGCTTCTTTAAAGTCCAACTTTTACTTCAGTGGTTTCACAGGGAGACTATGCTCTCCTATCCACATTCACGAAGGGTATCACATCCTTGCATATCATCCTTGTATCTCTTGTATATCAGAATTCCTAAAGGCCAAATTCCTCAAGTGTCCTGAACTGCGTAATTCACTCCTGATTGTGGATTCAGCAATATAACATTGTTGTTCAGTCACTAAGTCATGTCCAACTCTTCACAAACCCCATGGATCATAGCACGCCAGGTCCCCCTGTCCTTCATTGTCTCCTAGAGTTTGCCCAAATTCGTGTTCATTGTGTTGATGAACTATCTAACTATCTCATCCTCTTCTCCTTTTGCCTTCCATCTTTCCCAACGTCGGAGTCTTCTCCAAGGAGTTTCTCTTCTCATTTGG
>NW_015403490.1:0-3234 GCF_001527695.2 Protobothrops mucrosquamatus
CAGTCCAATCAAAGATTTAAAATATGGGCTATGCTACACAATAATCTGTCATCAGATCCAGGCAAAAAGGACAACTTAGTTGGTCAGGAAAGTCTTGAAAGTAAAACATAGGTAGTGCTGTATTAGAACAAGTTGCCATAGAATACATTTCAGTTGTAATTGTTCTCTTACAGTATCTAAAACGTTAAAGATCTTCACCCCTCTGCAAGTATAGTTAGCATTAGGTACTATGCAATATTTCAGATATGAAGGGGGGAAAGTACTTGGCACACATGAAAGACTCATGTTGCATCTGCTGGCAACTTTACAAAGCAGCTGTAAGTGGGAGTGATGGAACCATATCACATACTGCAATATATTCCTAGGAAAAGACATGTTTGATTAAAGAAGTTGCTGCCAAATATTACATGGCTGTCCTTGCATGCTCCCTATCAATCTTTCCTTTCAATCCCAAAGGTCATTACATAACCTGAGTTGGGTTTACAATAACTCGCCACAGTCAACTCGCCATGGGACATTCAGGCTTGAGTTAGCACTACTTATAGCTGGTGGCAGAAGATGCAGTATTCTATAATGGAATCACTCTAGAGTTTTGCTGGTGCTGGCTGAGCCAGATGTTTGTACCCAAGGATGGAGAATGAAAAGCTATAGCGTTTGGTTCTGCCAAAACTCAGAATTTAGGACCAGCTTTCCAGAAACAATCTCACCTCAGTCTTCTTCTTTCTTTCTTTTTATTGAATTTTTTTAGGACAGTTAAAAAGTACTTATTCAACAAACGTGTTGTCTGAGTTTATCATTCACTAATACAAATTAAATTCCTAATCCCTTGTTCGTTTCTCCAGCCATCGATGGAATAAATCCCAAGTTTGAAAATATTCTGTCTCTTCTTTTTCTTTCAACCTCAAATTAAGTTTGTCCATTTCCGCATAATCAAATATATTTTTAATTATTTCTTCCTCTGGTGGTATTTCTTCATTTTTCCAATATTGTGCGAATATGATTCTTGCCGCTGTTGTCAAATGTAAAATCAAGTATACACTTTGTTTGTCAAGCTTTTCTGACATTATATCTAATTTAAAAAGTTCAGGTTTAAAATCTATATGTTTTCCCAATATCCTTTCTAGCCAAGTAGTGATAATATATATATGACTTGTGTTTACATTTCCAACATCTATCTGACATATTTTTAAACATTTTTGGCACCAGCCACCTATAAAACATTTTATATACATTGTCAATTTATAATTTCTTTCCCACAAGCTTTGCCATTTCTCTAAATCTATATTGTATCCAAAATTATTTGCCCATATTATCATTGTTTCTTTTACTTGTTCATCTTCCATTTTCAAATTCAATAAAAAGTTATACATTTTCTTAATTAGTTTTTCATCAGAGGTTAATAATATCTGATCAAACAAGATCTGCTCTCTGCAAAATCCAGACAGTTTAACATTTTTATCGTATCTCATTTGCCTTTGTAAATATGACCACCCTGATAGATCAATACCCTGAGTTTCCATTTCTTGTTTAGATTTTAAGCATCAGTATTAACATGGGTAAAAGTACGGATAACTCTTAGAAATAAAAGATTGTTGTATTTGGAGGGACATGACTTACAACTCGGTTGGCACGCTTTCTTATGGTATGGGAAAAATAAAATTCATAAATATTTTCAAAACCACTATATATTAGAAATACATTACTACTAACATGGGAAAAAATAAAATGTAAAATATACTTGAAAATTCCAGGATGGCTTTCAACTATGGAAGCATTTGTATATCCAAATTTAGTCAGTCTTGAGAAAATATGGACATATAAAGATATTCTAAATTCTGAAGGGAATGTCTTCCTCTTTCTTAATGAAGAACTATCTGAGAATGCCATTACATTGTTTTTCAAAAGCCAAAGGAGGAAGTTAAGTACACTGGGCCACTGCACTCCTCCCATAGCAATGGATGGCCTTATATTGGTGGATGCAGATGTCTCCCAAAACATATGAATTTTTTTCCACTATCCAAATTTGCGACAGAGATATTGAGATTAATGTAAATCCTAATGACAGTTGTATAAGTACAGTAGATCTGTCCAAATTAAGACTAATACATGCATGGTATTTTGCATGGCAAAAGAATAGTTCTGAACAGGTGGTGCTGATTTAAGAAAAAATAGTATCTTCTAGACTTCAAAAATGATTTCCTTATTTTCAGATGCCAAGATTAAGCTTCCAAGAATTGGCAATTCTTTTGTGTAAGATTAGCTTAGCATATGTTTCTTTGTATTCTAAAGTTTGGAATGCTTAGCACGCAAACCACATCTTTTTCTCTCCACAGCTTCACGCAGCAAAATGGCCTTTTGGAGTTGAATTGTGTAAATTATTCCCCTTCTTTCAAAAGACATCTGTCGGCATCATAGTGTTAAGTTTATGTGCTCTCAGTATTGATAGGTGAGAAAACTATTCTTTTTGTCTTTTTTAAATGATATGAGTATTATAAGTGAAATATTAGACAGAAGATTTGTTGATGCACACCAAAAAAGGGACCTTAAGAAATAAATGGAATTAAAAAAGGAAGAGATAATCCTCAGTATTAAGTAGAAGAAGTAACAAACATGAGAATGGAATATTTATAGACTTCCTAATCTTCCCATTTTCTCCCTGAAGATTCAGTACCTTTCTACAAATGCTGTTTGTTTGGAAAAATAAGCTTTGAGAAATTATTTAAATAGAAGTCATACAAAAATAAAGATCCTAAAAGTAAATAGAAGATTAAAAAACTATTAATAAAACATAAATAAGAGCAGTATGGAAAATATTGGTAGTGCATTCTTCCCTTCCATTTATTTCACTAACCATTACATAAATATTTATACTGTTACTTTGACCGTTAGACCTGGAGATTAATGTTACTATCTATTTAAGTAATTTCAACCATTTTTAAAAATAAAAGTATTTCTTGCCAATTATAGCACTACTGCCAAGGAAAGATTTGATTGCCCTCTGATGAGATTTGAAAAGCTTTTGCTAATTGGAGCACCCCCCGACAAACTGGAAGTTGTCATGTCCCACCCAGAGATGGGATTCAAATATGTGAACAACTGGTTCTCTGTGTGGATGCCACTTCTGGAAGTCCATTCTGGGCCTGGGCAACAAAAAATTAGCTACCGGTTCTGCCAAAGTGGCGCGAACCGGCTGAATCCCACCACTGGTCCCACCCCAAAATAGTTGGGAGCATG
>NW_015403491.1:0-3234 GCF_001527695.2 Protobothrops mucrosquamatus
CTCCAGAGATCATCAACCAACGCGACCAATGCCGTTTCCGTGCTGTGCCCAGGCCGGAAGCCGGACTGGCGCGAGTCTAGATAGACAGTTTCTTCCAGGTGCTGAGGGAGCTGTCATGCCACCACACTCTCAACAACCTTCGCAAGAAAGCGAAGGTTGGAGACAGGCCGGTAGTTGGCCAAAGCAGCCGGGTCCAGGGGAGGGCTTCTTGAGGAGGGGCCTCATCACCGCCTCTTTCAAGGCGGCCGGCAAGAACCCCTCACTCAAAGAAGCGTTGACGATTCCCTGGAGCCAGCCTCATGTAACCTCCCAGGAGGCCAGTACCAGCCAGGAGGGACATGGGTCCAGTAAACATGTGGTGGTGTTCAGCCATCCCAGCATCCTGTCCATGTCCTCGGGGGTCACAGGATCAAACTCTTCCCACAAAATGGACTCAAGACCTGCCTCCATTGGCCTGCTTGAACTAGTCCAATCGGAGGCTAACCCGGCCCGGATCTGATCGATTTTGTCATGCAGGTAACACCCAAATTCCTCTGCCCGACCCTGCAAAGGGACATCCCGGACCCTCTGATGAAGGAGGGAGCGGGACACCCTAAACAGGGCGGCAGATCGGTTACCTGCAGATGCGATAAGAGCGGAGAAATAGTTTCGTTTTGCCGCTCTTATCGCTACTAGGTAAGTCCTTAAATGGGACTTTACCAATTTCCGATCGGATTCAGAGCGGGTGGCCCTCCAATTTCTCTCTAGGCATCTCTTCCGACGCTTCATCACCCTCAGCTCCTCGGAGAACCAAGGAGCCAAGGTAGACCGGCATCGGGTGAGGGGCCGCAAAGGCATGACCTGGTCCAGGGCCCCCACGGCCACACCATTCCAGGTGGCCACCAGGTCCTCAGTCGAGCCGCGGGTCAAGGTCTCAGGTATTGGCCCAAGCTCCGTCTGGAACCTCTCAGGGTCCATCAGGCGCCTGGGACGGAACCATTTTGTCACTTCTGGTTCCACCTCCCCACGGTGGGGCGTAGCGGTAGGAAAGGCCAGCCGAAGGAGAGAGTGATCTGACCATGACAGGGGCTCAACGACTATTTCCCCTAAACCACGATCACTCAGCCACTGGCCGGAGGCCAAAACTAAGTCCAGTGTGTGTCCTCCGGTGTGGGTAGGGACATCTACTAATTGGGTCAGGTCCATGGCCGTCATGGAGGCCATGAACTCCCGAGCCACCTCAGATGCTTCACCTAACGATGGCAGATTGAAATCCCCCATGACTAACAGTCTGGGGGTCTCAATCGCCATCTCGGCTATTACACTGAGAAGCTCGGGTAGGGCTGCTGATACATAGCAGCCCTACCCATTTGAAATGATTAGCTTACACCCAACTTTTATTCTACTCACTCCTACACTTTCCCCTGCTCAAACTCTCTTTTTGAATATGTTATTTGGCAAGAGTGAATGAAACCCTCTTTTCAAAAGAATTGTTAACACCTAATCAGAAAGACATGATGGAGGACGACTGTTTTTCATCCAAAACATTGGGATTTTGCAATGCAGGGGCAACTTTGGTTATGGCTATAATTGTGATTACTTCTGATAATATTTAATTCAATAAGAGGATGTCAACTGAAGTGCTGATACTAAGAAAAAAAGTAACAATAATAGCACAGCCTGTTAGCATAGACTTAGTTTTTAGGAGATGGAACTAGTATTTTAAATACAGGTGGTCCTTGATTAAATTATGATGGGGCTGAATGAGTGGTAGTATAATTGAATTCTGTACTTACGACCATCATAGCAATCCTGATGATCAGGTGATTTCAATTTGCAACTTTCCCTCCTGGCTTCTCAGAAGAAAAATCAATGGAAAAGCTGGCAGGAAATTGGAACTCGTGGTCACATGAGTTCCTTAAATAATGACCCACACAGTCCTCATTTAATGACAGCCATAAGGTTTTCCAGAACTGCAATTGCTAAGCTGGCATAGTCACATGGTTTTTCGACCTACAACTGCATCACTTAAAAATGAAGCTTCCTATCCCAGTCAGCGTCATTAAATGAGCACTACCTGTAAACTTTAAATTAGCCAATTAAGACTCAGTAAGCATAGCAGAATACTACATACCTCTTGGAAAAGAATAAATATTATGGAATGACGTAGAAAGAAAAGGAAGGAAATAACATATTCTGAAGAGAGCCATCCTTAAGAGGGCAATTCTTATTAGAGTCCAACTTGTACTATTATTGCTACTATTAATCATAATCAATATGTCCCAAAGGTGCTTTTTCAGGAGGCAACTGGACTGCAACTTTGGGACAACCATGACCTGGGTGACTGAGAATCTCCATAGACATTTAGATATGCCCTTTGGGATGAACACTCTTCGAATGGTGAGGGAGTATGAACAGATTTCCAGAAAACATTGCAGACTACAGGAACCCTTTGAGCTTCAGTTTGAGATGCAGACAACACAGACTCATCCCCAACAGTCTGTGCCTATTTTCCACAGTGAAGGGACATGGGGCAGAAAATATCCTGCAGCCAAGAAGTCTCCACACAGGTTTGCACTACTCAGGTGACCTTGAGGACACAGGTAAACCTCCAAATGGCTTCGATGACTCTCTAAAAGAATTCAAATGACCAGCTGTATGCAAGGAATATAAATCCTTACATTCCCCACCATAAGAGCTGAAGAAGTTTCTTGGATGGGAAGCAAAACCTCTTCAAAGAAAAACAAGAAAGTCCAGTTGCCTTCTGAAAAAGCACCTTTCGGACAACCATGACCTGGATGACTGAAAATCTCCATAGACAATAATCAATTTGTTTGACATAACCTAATTCTACTGGCATACCAATATATCCAGTGTTTTGCTGTAATAGGACATGCTGCCATTGATGACTATTGTGCATTTTTATATTGACTAGTTGTAAGACAGTGGGGGGTGGAGACATGATAAATTCTATTTGAAGCTGTGTATTTTCCATGAATTCTAATAAGCCGATTTAGAATCATAAAGAATTCCTTTCTATGTTTCAGTCGCACAGCTCTCTTTCCATTAGCCTGAGCTATTATGATTAATTCCTTCAATCTGCATTTGCTCAGCTTGAACAGGAATGAGTGCATCTTTTAAAAAATATTGTTAAATAACCTGAAGATAACTACCAAATGTTTTCCTCAAGGAAACAAAACAAAACAAAACTTCACTTTGCAATTTGTTCCTTTTCAGCTGATTCCTATAATGCAT
>NW_015403492.1:0-3233 GCF_001527695.2 Protobothrops mucrosquamatus
GAGAGAGAGAGAGAGAGAGAGAGAGAGAGAGAGAGAGAGAGAGAGAGAGAGAGAGAGAGAGGGAGAGCATATGTCTAGGAAAGATATATATACCTTTCTTTCTCCACAACACTGTGGATCTAGAGCTGAAATCCTACCTCAGCACCAGGTTGGAAAAAGTGAACATAGAGCACAGGGTAATTAATTCCCACATAAAGTCACTTCTTTCCCACTTCCATCTTCCACCAGTGGAAAGGGGCAGAGGCCCTGATGCATCTATTTCAAATTCTCCCCAGCTACATGCTGGGTCTGTTAATGAGCGCTTTTTAAAAAAGAGTGGACATCCCACGGAGGAGGTGACTTTTGCTGAAAGGATGCATATACAAAAAGAATACCCAGGCAAGTCACTGCAAGGGATAAAATGGACTGGCTCCCTCCAGCTCTCTTGACAAAGAGGAAATGGAGCACAGCACCATCCATTTAAAGGCTGAATCTGTTTAGTAGTGGATGCACAGCAATTAGGCACACTGTAGAAACAGCTGCCCACGGTTACGAGTGAATGGAAGCCTGGCTTGCTTTACAGATCAAGATAGGCTCAAAAGACCAAAATCATGGGCAGGGGGCAAGAGGGAGGGGGTATTAATTCTGAAGGACAGCAGGCACTGCTCTGTCTTGCTAAGAAGTTCCCAGCTGAGGACATAGGCGGAGATACAGACAACAGGTGCATTAATAGGCAGGGTGGCCTTCTGAAAAAATGAACGCGAGTGGATCCTCTGCAAAATGCCAGCCAATGTCAGGTGCAAAGAATCAGGACCATTCATAAGGTTACAGTATAGAAGATGTATTCAGGCTTATCTACAGGAACTAAAGTTCAACACTAAATTCTGCAGCAGCAGAATTCAGGAGGGGTTGGGCTTGGAGCACTTGTGGGAACACAATGACTCTAAGCTGATGACTCTAAGCTGCCCCCATCTCCACCTCCTCTTCTCCTGCAGCCAGCCAGGACTTATTCTGGATAGTCCATTACACTGAAACATAAGAAGAGAATTGCTGGATCAGGCCATTGGTACATCTAATCCAGAATAATGCCGTGGCCTCCCGGATGAATTCAGGATGCTCTAAGAATGGACATATTGGACTCCCTTTTCCAGTGTCACTCTCTAATGTACAACCTGTAATTACTCAGGGTATCGATCACAGATAGCTTTCTCTTGACTTCTCCAATCCATTTTTAGAGCTACCAGAATTAGTAGCCATGGTCACATTAATGGTCTAATAATGGTTAAAAGTTGGACTAGGAATGCAGAGGTTCTAGACCACGGGTGTCGAACTCGTCGCATCATGTGACATGTTGCGATGTATCGTGACTTTTTTTGCATTGCCGGAGCTAGGGTGAGCGCGGCCTCCATACGATGCAACTGGCCCATGGGCCAGCAGTTTTACACCCCTGTTCTAGATTATCCATAGCTATAAAAGCTCCCTGGATGATTTGGAACCCATCTCTCTCTCTCTCTCTTCCAGCCAATCTACAGTAGAAGTGGGCAGAAGAAGGGAGCGCAAGATGTAACTCAAATAGAAATTAGGAAGAAACTTTATTTTGGCCACTGACCATAAAAGTACATTTAATAAAAGGAACAACACAAAACTAATCTCTAACAACAAGAGGGTCACCATTAATAACCATTTGTGGGTGAAACTTACACATGACGTAGCAAAATTTTGCTACTTTTGGAGAAATCAATTTATCTTGGTTATTAACCAGATAGTGCAAATAAAAATTATCAGACTGCCTTGGAAATCTAAATAAAATAATGGTAATCAAATAACATACTGTTAGGAAGTTTCTCCTTAATTCCAGGTTGCGTCTCTCTTTGGTCAGTTTTCCAACCATTGTTTCTTGTCCTGCCCACATGCCTAGATGCAGTATCTCTCCTTGTGTATCCTTCTTGTCACAACTTTGTGGCATTCTTCTTTGAAAGCTGAAAAGGTTTTGACCTCCCTGCCCAAAAACCCACAAGATCTCGGGGGGGGGGAAGCGCCCAAAACCTGCGAGTTTGGGGGATCTAATGAGATTTCAGCCATTAAAAATATTCAATATTACTTTATTTGGGGGGCCCTCAGAGGCTTTCTGAGAAAAGCAAGCGTGCCATGGTACTGGCAGCACTGCAAATCCTGGTGGCCCTGAAAACCTCTTGATGGCAATGCAATGGTTCACATAAAAGAAAAAATTGGGAACTGCTGGATTTCAATTGTATGCACATACATTTCTCCTTCTCTCCTGATTCACTCACAAACGTAGAAGTCCATCAGAAACTCAGGTCCTCTATCCCTAATCCATATATAGTTTACCTTTCAGGGGGGTTTTCTTTCTTTCTTTTTCTTTCTTTCTTTCTTTCTTTCTTTCTTTCTTTCTTTCTTTCTTTCTTTCTTTTCTTTCTTTCTTTTCTGTTTTTTCTTTTTCTTTTTTTCTTTCATCTGTCTATCTATCTGTCTGTCTATCTATCTATCTACCTACCTACCTACCTACCTATCAAATTTATATGCCATCTGTCTCACTGTCTCAAGTGAGTCTAGCCAGCTTACAAGAACATAATAGTGTAATTATTTTAAGCTGCACCTTAAAAATGCCACTTCGATGCAAGGCTTCAAAAACTGAAAGGCATTTATTACCATCTTTGGTGGACATGCCTCAAAGCTAAAAGATTCTGGTCAAGAATACACATATGGTTAGAGAAAATGACACAAAAAAAAACCATACAGATTTTAAACCAGAATTATTTGTGTTAGGCGTAATTGTAGGAAATTATGAGAAAGAGTGTATATATCTAATTTTACATGTATTAACTGCAGCGAGAATTGTATTCGCTCAACATTGGAAAAATGAAGACTCGATGGCCTCCAAGGTCCCTTCAAACTTTATTATTATTATTATTATTATTATTATTATTATTATTATTATTATTATTAAAAGTTAGATTGTGCAGAAATGGATAGATGTGACATTGAAAATGAAAGAGAAAGAAGATTCAAAATACTTTAGAACATGGGATACATTTTATCAATGGTTAGAAAAACGAGGTAGAGAGAAAGGAATTTAACATGTATTAGTAAGTTAAATATTGAAACCTAGACAATGTGTTGCTGATAAAATATTAAGCACTTCTGATTATAAAAAATTATATATATATATATATATATATATATATATATATATATATATATATATATATATATATATATATATATATATATAT